>NC_045440.1:103006138-103037227 GCF_002776525.5 Piliocolobus tephrosceles | reverse complement strand
GGAATACTATGCAGCCATAAAAAAGGATGAGTTTGCGTCCTTTGTAGAGACATGGATGCAGCTGGAAACCATCATTCTTAGCAAATTATCACAAGAAGAGAAAACCAAACACCGCATGTTCTCACTCATAGGTGGGAACTGGACAATGAGCTCACTTGGACTCGGGAAGGGGAACATCACACACTGGGGCCTATCATGGGGAGGGGGGAGGGGGGAGGGATTGCATTGGGGAGTTATACCTGATATAAATGATGAATTGATGGGTGCTGATGAGTTGATGGGTGCAGCACACCAACATGGCACATGTATACATATGTAACCTGCACGTTATGCACATGTACCCTAGAACTTAAAGTATAATAAAAAATAAATAAATAAATAAATACATAAATAAATAAATAAATAAATAAAAAGAAAGAAAGAACTTGGCTCTCTATAACCAAGGGTTCCTTTTTAGTCCTTTTCCCCTAACTAGACATCCAAATGGACATGTAAAGTAGACAAATTCAATGTAAGAGGCTGGAGCTAGAAAGAATAGTCTGACCTGGAGATACAAGTTTGGCCTGTTATTGGTGCCTAGCTAGAAGTGGGAACAAATAAGCATGCCCAAGGAGAGAGTCCTAAGAGAAGAACTATCTGTTGCTGCAGAACAATGTACAATGGTGATACAGGCATACGATAACTACAGTAGACATTTCCATGCATAAAATGAGAAAACAGAAGACAAACAGGAGTTTCTGGTCCATAGAAATTCTTAAATTCAATCAGATAAATGTTGGAAGTTTCTTAATTAGTACTCAGTATTACTCCCGCTTGGAAATAGCTCCCCGTTGCTCGTGGCTTTGTGCACTTGCCTCCAGCCTCTGAGTCACACATTCTTTTCCATGAAAAGTAGCTTTTGTTTGCACCTTGTAGTTTTCCCAGCCTGCTTTCTGCTGGTAGAATTTTGAATGTTCAGAGTCATCTTTTCATTTTGTACTATCCTTACCTCTTTCAGTCTAAGTTGGCAGTGTTTCTGCCAATATTATTCTTTAAACAACTTTGTGGGTCTCTTGTTATTCTTACTGAGGTTTACTATATTAGACACAATTACCCCCGTGTATCTTTTAGATAAGCCCTTCTCTACTTTAAGATTTTTCTGATATTACTGAGGGACATAACCCTTCAGTGTCTTAGAACTCCTTTTGTTTGACTAGTTCTCTGAGCCATCAATTTAGGTCTTTCTAAGGTCTTTCAAAAGATTTTACAGGTATATTATTTGCTTCCTATTTAGACCCAGCTTTTCTGACCATGTCCTGGATTTGATCTTTGCTGGGAAGCCATTTCTTGATTTTAGCATCATTTGCATCTGATAAACCTAGGAACTTTCAAAATAGCAAGTCCTGGCTCCTTTTTATCTGACAGTCCTTCCTTAAGCTTATATCTCCCCTTGTGGATTTTAATATTAGCAGCAGGTAGAAGCTAGGAGGTACTTCAACACTGCCTGGAAATCTACTTAGCTAGATCATGTAGTTTATTAGGCAAATTTTCTACTTTCCATGTTACTGCAGGTGATAGTGTTGAAAAACTTTCTGCCACCACATAGCAAGGATCCCCTTTCCACCCATTTCCAATAACATTTTTCTCACTCTCTAGCTGGCAGTCTCCTCTAGGACCATCATGTTTCTATTAGTAATCTCTCTGAAGTATGTAGACATTAACTAACACTCTTTCCAAGTTCTTCCAGTTTTTACTCACTTTCCAGCTCCAAGCCTCCTCCACATTTTAGACTTTTGTTACACTAGTATCCCATTTACAGATACTAAATCTCTATTAGTCACCTATTGCTGTATAAAAAATTACCCGAAAACTTGAGTATGTAAAGCAACAAGCACTTATTATCCCACAGTCTTGTTAGTCAAGAATTTGGGGCATGGCCTAACTGAGTGATTCCAGCTCAGCGTTTCTGATAAGGTTGTAATCAAGACAGCAGATGGAGCTGCACTTATCTGAAGGCTCGTCTGATCTGGAAGATCCATCTCCAAAATGCTTACCTACATGACTCTTGGTAGGAAGCCTCAGCACTTCACTACAGGGATCTCTCCAGAGAGTTACTCGAGTAGTCCCATGACATGGCAGCTCTGTCTTCCAGATCAAGTGATCCAAGGCAGAAGCCACAGTATCTTTTATGGCCTAGCCTCAGAAGTCATTCGTTGTCTTATTTGTAATATCCTACACAGATCTGTCCTATTCAGTGGGGGACTACACAAAGGCACAGATAACGAGAGGCAAGGATTACTGGGGCTATCTTGGAGGTGAGCTTGCAAAAGGATCAGTAGCTGAATTTGGGAGTTGGGCTGTGAAATAAAATGTATTGAGGGGAAATAAGAGCTGTGAGGAAAACCAAGATGTCACAGGAAAACCAGGACATAATGGTGTTTTAAAATCCAAAAAGGATATTTAGAAGGATAGAATTATCAGTGTTGTTAAAAGTCCTAAGGGAACTGAGTGAGGTAAGAATTGAAAAAAAGAGATTATTGTATTTGGCAATTGGAATATCATTGATGGCTCAAGGAAAGCACTTTCAGTAGAGAGATAGGGATGAAAGCCAGATTACAGTGGGCTGAGAAGTGAATGGGAAGTGATGAAGTGGTGATGATGAGCATGAGGTTTTTGTTTGTTTGTTTTAGTATTAATTATGTGTTAGCTACAGAAAGCCACAGGGTTAAGGAACAATGTTAAATGGAAGAAGAGTTAGGCACATTACTTATAGGAGAAGAAAGAAATAAAGAAATTAATGATGCAGAAGAGAGAATGACTAATGGCATAAAATCTTAGAAGGGAAGAAAAGGAAAGAATTCAGATCACAAGTGGAAGGATTGATCTTGAAGGAAGAAGTTTATACCAAATATTTATTGCTATTTAACAAACCATCCCAACACTTAGTGACTTAAAAACCATATATTAGCTCGTGAGTCTGTTGGTCAGACATCTAGGTGAACTCAAGAGGTTCTTCTGTGGGTCTCACCTGGTCTTACTTAGGAGGCTGAAGTCAGCTGGAAATCAGTGAGGGCTGGGTGGTCTGCAATGGCCTCACTCACATATTTAGTGGTCAGCAGGCTGTTTGCCAGGTGTCTTGATTCTCATCCACGTGATCTCACCAATAAGCTAGCCAAGCTTCTTCACCTGGTAACGCTGTCCCAGGAGAATGAGAGCAGCGACTCCAAGGCCTCTTGAACCTGGGCTTAATTCACATAGCATCACTTCCACTACATTCTGTTTCACAGAGCAAGCCACAAGGTTAAGCCAGATCCAACCAGTAAGGAACTAGATCTTGGTGAGAGTTGCTGCAGAGAATTTGTGGCCATTTGCAATGTACCACAATAGTCTCCTCCTATTCCTGAGATAGGAGGGAGAGAATGAAGATGGGCATGAATATGGTTGAGGTTGTATTGGATGTTTGCTGAGAATGAAAGGGAAGAAAAAGAGGACTTTAATAAGGTATTGTTTCCACAATATTTAATATTGTATCTTGCTTATAATAGACAGCCAGGAAGTGTTCCTTTATTTTTGTTATTTTTTTGAGACAGAGTTTTGCTCTGTGGCCCAGGCTGGAGTGCAGTGACACGTCCACAGCTCTCTATAGCCTCTGAGTCCTAGGCTTAAGTGATCCTCCTACCTCTGCTTCCAAAAGTGCTGGGATTACAGGAGTGAACCACCACACCCAGCCAATAAATGTTCATTGAATAAGTTTTGGGATTTCTCAAGAACGTAGATTTAAAATCTTAATAAAATTATAAACACTATTATTTGCATAATATTGGATACTTTTGTATATACTATTAACATACACACAAAGGAGGCACTGATCTCAAAATACATGCGTCAATATACTGTCAATTAAGTTGGGCTCTTAAGAGTAGCTCCTGGTCGCACGCCCCTCCCTTTTTTCCCATTCCTGCCCCTTTAGCCTCCTTATGGCCTCTAATGAAAAGTCATAAAATAGAAACATGCTACAGAAGAAGATTAGCAATATACTTCAAATTGGGCACAACTTTCATATGTGTCTAACTCTTCACATTTTCGTTTAGACTTTGGTGCTTATTCTATGAAAATTTTTATTGTTTACCATAAACTAAAAGTATATAGCTTAATCACTAGATATTATATATTTAATGTAGATGTCATTACAAGTTAAATTTGCCACATACTGTCTTTCTCTAATTGTGGAAATAGTTTCCCAGAAATCTACAGTATCACCCTTATTGTTGTGTAGGGCACAGCTGTCTGCAACTAGCAGTTCCATTTGGGGAGGAAGGATTTTATGCCTTTGCTCCTGAGTGGCAGTAACAAGCTTCTTTTTATTGTTGCTGACATTAAGATAGCTAAAATCAACAGTGAGGTAAACACTTCTTGGGACCATCTGGCAAGGATTTTAATCCAAAATATTCTGTAAACACTGACTCCATTTGAGTACCCGGGAACTACCGTCCAGCCACCATCAACTGCATTTTTATTTCAGTTTTAAGCAGTAATTGAAATAGCAAAAAAAAAAAAAAAGGTAGTCTGTAGACTCTGTCCCTTCACTTTTTTCTCTCAAAATATTTGTAGTTTCATCAGGGATTCCAGGAAACTTACATTTTCTGAGGGAGATTATAGTGCCTTTTGAAGTCACCAGTAGAGGTAAATGGGGTCCTAGCAGTTTTGTTCATTAAGTACTTAATGCACAGAGCATATTTGGAATTTTTTCATTTTCTGTTGGGAGATACATTCTACCTAAATCAGAGGCAGAAGTTTAGGGTTGAGTTTTCCTTTTCCTTTATATTTCAAAGTGTCTTTGTAAAACTAGTTTATAAAATGACCAATTTCAAGATTTTTAAAGTCTTTCACAAGAAATGGCAAAGATAGGATTGTGATAGGGTCCGTTATCCAGTCCCAGGGCTGATTTCTAGACTTTTCTGCAAGCCTGCATGAAAGAGAATGGGGATATTTCAAGTGCGAAGCGCCCAGAGGAATGGCTGCTGGTGCTGCTAATGATCTCTCTGTTCCTCCCCTCGCAATAAATCTCAGATATTGAAATACAGCTTTGGAGAAGAATATACTGAAGATTTCTTAAGCTTTTTACAAGACACTCAAAGCCTTTTCACAAGCCAGTGCTCTGCAAATGTAAATTCTTGATGTCTAAACATAAAGGTCCTTTACCAAGTTAATTTTAAATGTAAATTTTAATACAGAATACTTGGAGAAAGGGAATGCAGCTGGACTATTAAAGCATGGTATTTTGCCATTTTTAAGTAATGGGAAATACTGATTAAGAATGTTGTAAAGATTTCAGCATACATAATGTGATTGTCTTTAATCATAACTTGTTACCATGAGTCTGTGTAACAAAAGCATTAACTCAAAGACAATGGCATACCTATTATACTGTGGCACTTATTATTTCCATGATTTTAAATTATTTCCAGAATATTGAAGAACTTGTTATTTAAAGGTCAGAATAATGCCCAAGACATGGCCAAGCCCACTGAGTGTCAGATGCATGGAATGTTGGATGACTTCATAGTTATGAAATTATTTCATTTCTCATGATAATTCCCGACTTGCCAAGTTAGTGAATTTTAAGAACTCTGAGAGCAGATTTTAAGATAAATGTGAAATAATCCATACTTCTGGAGTCAGGGACTTCCCTTCAGGCATTAGTTCATATTTGACTTGCTTGACTTACACTTGGGGATAAAATGAGTTAGGACAAGGTCTTAGATACCACATTCCCTTACTGGGAAAGAAAACCAACTTGCACAACTTTGGCTGGCTCATATTTCTTGTTATACAGGCACTAAGAGGCAGCGGTTGCCATGAAATACTTTATTTAACCTTTACAAAAATGTTTTCTTAGTACGGCAAGGCAGCTTAGTTAAAATAAATAACTGTAAAAATTTTGGATTTCTCTTATATCCATCTATTGGCTTCTTTTTTCTAATTAAAAATTAAAGATAATTACAGTTGTCCACATTGCCATGATGACTAAAAAATGAAGATTATGTAAAAATCGCTTGATCTTTTCTTAGGACATGTGTTGGCATGTCTTCTATTTTACATTAAACTAAATTTTACTGAATAGTGAATGTTACATCTGAGAACAGTTTAAAAGAAAGTTTTTATTCAAACTTTAGGTAGGTTTCTCTATTGTTTGTATTCTGTCAAAATTGATTTGCAAACAAATAAAATCTGATAATTTGACTCACAGAGTATCTAAATCTGAATGACTGACAGACAGCCTCTCCAATTTCTTATCTTGTTGCTCCCATTTCTCAGCTCACCTAAATTATTCATCATCATTTCCTTCTAACATACTCTTAACTCTTCCACTGAAGAATTGGGTCTAACCAAACGCATGGCTACCATTGACTATCATTCTGTTAAGAGTGTGTCTGCATAGCATCACAATCTCCTGGTTGTTGACATAACTTAAGCAATCAAAGTCTGTATTTATTTTACTTATTTTTAAAAAAAGAAAATGTGAATTATTTCAGATTTTATAGACAGTCCATCCTCTTCTGTATATACATATATATCAAAGTTCTTTGAATCTGTGCTTTTCAATCCTTTGTGGTGGTACCAAGGGTAAACAGTCTTAAAGACTGTCACACAATTCTAGACTTAAGGCAGCTATTAATATCACAGCTTATGTTTTTTCAGTCACGTATCATTTAACTATAGGGAAGCCTTTAGAAGAATGAAAACAATAGATACGTATAATGTTGAAATGACCTCTTTAAAACAAGCCTATTTATCATTTCATACTTTTTAACAGTATTTATATCTGATTTCATGATTGAAATGTCCAAAAAAGTTATGCATAAAATTTAAAAATAAAATATTTTAATGCATGAAACATCTTTCTCATTAAATCTTTTTGCAAAAATGTTTATGCAGTATATTAGTTTTTCCTAAATTAGGTCACTTAGATTTAATTTTTTTTTAGCCCAGAATACCCATTAAGCATCTCATTGTTTTGTAGAAAATAATGTAAATGAAACGATGATACTATTCTCCCCACTTTTCTTTTTTTAGGTTATTTTAAGTATGTAAATTTCAGCCAGAGATTGAACAGAGATTAATTCCTGAATAATAAAAATCCGTAAATAAATTCTTGAATTTAGAGTTGTGTTTATAGTTATTTGTGAAAAATAATAAAAAGATTCTATGGCTTGATTATAGGTATGTTGAAACATCAAGCCTTAATGTTTGCTAGAAACGTGTGAAATTTGATACCCTGACTTACCCAGGGAAATTCAAATGACTATTACAGAGTATATGATGAAATGACACAATGCAGTGTTTTAAAGCTATGACGAATATAGATATAACATATGAATAGCGTTATTTCAAACAGCCAAACAGTGACTTTCTTGTCAGTTACTTTGTTTCATTGTCTTTCATGCATCAATCCCTGGTGTTTATTGATGATTGATGCTCTGAGAGGAAATAGCAGTTACTGACCTAAGAGTTCACTTCCTCTTCACCCTTCCTTCCTATATCTGTCTCTCATCCTCTGTCTCAAGATTTGACCTCCTAAAACAATGACTTTTTTATTCCAGAGTGACTCCTTCTTTCCAAAATCAGTATTCAGCGACTCCATTTGGGTTACGATCAAACTATTAGAGGAAAGTAAGCTGACAAGTTGATAATAGAAAGTTAATTTTCTAAATTCTGTTAAAACAAATGACCAGGAGTTGTTTTCAAAAATAGTTTGAAGCCATAGCTTGCTGCATTTATGGCTTGTCTTTGTTTCTAATATAATCAGTATGTTTGTAGACACAAATTTTGTACAGAAATAACCACTCCATCCCTGGTTGTCACATGACAAGTTAGGTTGTCACCTACTTTTGTTTATCAGAAGTAACATTACTATCATCTTTTGTTCTATTTCAACGTGTCTTTCTTATTTTGGGGAGTAAGCAAAATACATTCTCTGGTCAAACTTTTAACTTCCCCAAGCAGAACACCTCAGAAGCCCAGTGTTTTTCTTACTCTAACAACATTTTGCAGTGTAATTATTCTTATTGAATATCTGTTTATCCTACTATATTGTAAACATTTTCAGCCCAAGTGAACTGTCTAGTTCTTTTCTATATCTACCATGTGTAGTATAGTTAGTTGGCTTATAGTAAACATTTAATAGCTGTAAATCCTTAAAAATACTCGCCAAATTGAGCCAGATACAGTGGTGCATGTCTGCAATCCCAGTACTTTGGGAGGCTAAGGTGGGCAGATTGCTTGAGCTTAGAAGTTCAAGAGCAGCCTGGGCAACACGGCAAAGCACCAGCTCTACAAAAGATACAAAAATTAGTAGGGCATGGTGCGCCTGCGGTCCCAACTACTCAGAAGGCTGAGGTGGGAGGATCACTTGAGCCCATGAGGTTGAGGCTACAGTGAGTCATGATTGTGCCATTGCACTCAAGTCTGGGCAATAAAGGGAGACCCAGTCTCAAATAAAAAAACAAGCTGTTGCCCTAGGGTAAAAAACTCACATAATCGCATTAAACGGCTCCTAAGAATCATGTGAATATGTAATATAGCAATATAGCAAGTCAGACTCTGTACTAGGAATTATGGAGGCTACAGAGATGAACTGAAGATCATGTCACCCTCTTGGCAAAGTGCCAAGCGTGCAAGTTGGGAAAATTTGACTTTAGGAGGCTGAACTTGAACTTTTAAAATAGAAATGTACAATTTCTTTTTACCTAAAATGTGGCTTCTCCAGGCATACCATTAGACATCTTTTATTTTAATAACATTTTTGTCTGATTGCCAAATAAGACATAGTTGTAATATTAAATTTGGAAATTACCTGAGGAAGCACACAAAACACACATGGAAAAAAGGAAACTTAAAATGCATAATCCCATAACCCTAAACTAACCACTGTTAGCATTATGGCATATTTCTAGCCTTTTTCTTCCTTTGGAATAGGCGTACATACTTTTTGTTTATTTGTTTTACAAAAATGGGGGTACGTTTTTCAATTAATCTGTTGTTAACTGATAGCATTAATATGTTTTCATGCTATGATTGTTTTTCAGCCACTTGAAAGTACTCTACAGTGTTAGTATAGTTTTGAATAGAGGCTCTGAATAACTTCAGATCTTGTATCTTTCCCTTCCCAACACTCTGGCCCTGTGTACCTGAAGAAATCCCTCAGCCCATGTGTACCTCCATTTATTTTTTCATCTGTCTACCTTACAAGATTGTTTTAAGGAACAAGTAATATTAAAAAGCCCTTAGCCCAGTGCTTGACACATAATGTCTAATAAAGGAAAGCTGTTTTTATTTTTACCGTATTATTTGACCAATTTCCTAATACTGCCAAATTTTTATTATTAAACTAGCACTGGGATAAACATACATCTAGATACATTCTTTACGCACATCTGTAATTATTACTTTAGGATAGATTATTTCATAGAATTGATGCATCAATAGGTATTACAAGTAAGTATTTTTTATATAAGGATTACCTTTCAGCCACAATTTTTATTCCAACCACCTTTTTATGAATGTGTCAGGTTTCCCTGTATTGTAAGAGGTTGTTTCATGCTAATTACACAGTATTTGTGGCTTTAATTAATTCACATAATCTTGAGAGAAAACTTACGGCACCCATATTTTGTGGAAGAATGGCCAACACTTATATCACAACAATGCAGCCTCCGTTATATCACACCCTGAATGATTTAGAAAGGCTTTCACAGTTGAGCTTACTTTCTCTTTTTCTTTCTCCTACCAAAACAAACTACATCAAAGGGTCCAAAAATGATTCAGTTGTATTTATTTCCACTTACTCTTTTAGGTGGGAAATTATATTCTATAAATGTGAAAGGATATATGGGGCCCTAAGAATTTCAGCATTAAAAGTTTCAGCATTGAATTATGACACCAAGCATTAGTCATTACCTAGAAATTTTTCTACTTGGTTTTTGGCATTATTTCAGATACGCTGAACATCTTGAAATTCAAATTCCTTGAAAAAGCAATAATAAGCAACATATTTCATTTTTATGCTAATTTAGTAGTGTGGAATGTACTATCAGTTCCACTTAGACACATGTATTCCAAGCAATTGATTTAATTTTGATTCACTTGACTTTCCAGATAGTATTTTGGATAGACAAGAATTATTTTAGTATTTCAACTTAATTTTTACTCATGATGCTCACCTATTGTATCATGTTGGGCCTACTTGATATTTTAATATCAGTACTGCAGTATCTGAATTATGAATCTGAGGGAGAATCTGAGGGATTACATTGACTTGATGTTTAATCTAATATTATCCCTGTAAGACAAATCTCCTTTGTTGAAAGATCATTCAAAATAGAAAACTCTTCTAAATATCTTGATTTAATACTCATTTTGGTTTTGGTTTTGTTTTGACATTCTTGAGTTTATTTGGACAGACCTGGGGTAAGAGGGCTGAACACCTAGAAGAAGGTGTTGCGCCTTTTGGTGGTGAAGCTTGGCTTGTGCTGGCGACACAGGATGCCATGAGGCAGCAGGAATTTGATCTCAGAGTTGTAGAATTGCTTGGCTGCTGGCTGGCAGCACTTGCTGGCCACAGTTTTTTCTGCCTTCATGATCTGCATTGAGTGGGCCCGGGCACAGTATGCAGGGCCCATGTCTTGTTCTGCAGAAAATAGGAGGCAGGGTGTGACCACATTCACCAGGATTTGGGCATTTGGCCAACACCCTATCAAGTATCTGGCACATCCTATTAGGTACAGTAATTGCCTGGGGACTGCAACTGGGGGCTGAATTGGGGACTGAGTGACTGTGGTCCCTGGCCCCAGGAGGCACTCATACTAATTTTGGGATATCATTTTATGAACAGATATCATCACTGACATTTTAAGATATTTACTTTTGGTTATTTTGTATTAATCTTGATTTATTTGTTCAACAAATATTTATTGAATGCCTGCTATACACTAGGCTCTTGGGATATTATGATGAGTTTAGAAGTTTATAAAATAAATGGGCCGGGTTCAATAGCTCATGCCTGTAATCCTAGCACTTTGGGAGGCCAAGTGGGAAGAATTGATTGAGGCCAGGAGTTCAAGACCAGCCTGGGCAAAATAATGAGACCTCATCTTTACAAAAAATAAAAAAAATTGAAAAAGCCAGGCATGGTGGCATGTACCTATAGTCGTAGCTACTCGGGAGGCTGAGGCAGGAAGATCACTTGAGGGGTCAGGAGTTCAAGGTTGCAATGAGCTATGATCACACCACTGAACTCTTAGTCTGGGCAATAGAGTGACTCTATCTCTAAAATATAATAAAATGGTGCCTAAGTTTTTATATATAAATAATATATAAAAATATATTACCAGAATATATATATATATACAGTGGTTTATATCACTTGGATTGCATGTTCATTTTTAAGAACTCTTAAAATTTCTACAGTGAATACAATGGATTGGGATTTTTTTTGAAGTTGTTTAAATCTCCAGTTTCTTTTTAGAACATTACATATGACTGTAGGGTAAATTACTATAAAATGCAAAAAAAATACACAAATGAGTGTGAAGATAAAATTTTAATTTGTCATACTGAAGTAGAGAAAATCTTGACAATAGTTTTAAAATGAATAGTGAAATATGTAACTTTACAAAAAAGTATTTGGTACCTTTATCGTTTATGTTTTAAGGTGCAGTTTAACATTTTTTATTTAACCATCCACTTTTTCTTTCTCTTCTTGGTGTACTCTGTTTTCCTCGCTTTTATCTTATTCTTCTTTCCTCCTAAATATATCAATTCAGGAATTCTCCTTTGGACAAAACTGTGGGTGGTCCTCAGAGCTGATCCCCAATTCCCTGATCAGTAATTCTGTTTTAAGTTTTATTTTGTATAAAAAAAAAATGAGTTGAAAACTGTATATGCTTCCATCTGAGGTCTTCAATGGGAAAACTATGAATTTAGTCTGGCTGCCAGCGCCAGGGTCTGCTGGAAAAAAAGAAAATGTACCCTCTTGGGACCTTCCATCGAGTGTGGCGACTGTACAACCTGCCTTATTGCTTAGTTTTAGTTGTCATTGAAAACTTCCAACAAGAATACTTCCTGTTTGACTTTTTCCCCTGCAGTGGAAAATATTAGACACTATCTTTGTAGACCAAAAAGACTGAAAAGCCTGGATAGACTGAATGATAGCAGGAGAAGTAAGGAAGGAAAATCTTAATAGAAAAGAGGTGAAAGAAAATTTCCAAATTGATGGGGGGAGAGGGGAGGGATAGCATTAGTAGATATACATAATGTAAATGGGTGCAGCACACCAACATGGCACATGTATACATATGTAACAAAATTGCACATTGTGCACATGTACCCTATAACATAAGGTATTTTTTAAAAAAGTCTTGGGCTTCAGGCAGAAGGGATAGTTATTTTCTGTGAAGCCCGTCGCCTTTCCCTCCCCTGTATTTCTAGCCCACATTGCCCCTCATCCAACTCCTGCAGTCTTCCTGCCTCTCTACGTGCTCTCATTCTTTGTCATCACGTTACTCACTTATAGGGAAGGTATCAGTGACTATCCACTAATTCCTGCATAATGTGCAAATTCCTTAGTTTAGTAAATCAGTGCGAGCCACAATCTAAATCTATGTATTTAACCTTATCCCCCACCCCTTTATCCATGTTCCCTTTTCTGTGGCCAATTGAGATGGTTAACCTTGCCCGGATCATGTGTAGTCTTTGCACATCTCACACTGTCTTTTTGGCGTGGGAAGGAACTGTCATCTTTGCCAGTTGAAATCCTACCCAAACTCTGAGATCCAGCTGCTTCCCAATGTTTTCTAAATCACAGCAACCTGATCCAGACCCTTCCTTATCTGGACTACTCTGTGATTGCTCCTCTCCTTTCCTGACTGCCTCATGTTAGTTTTTTGTTCTTGCCTTATTTTCCCTATATGATCATAACCTCATTGTGGGGCAAAGAACACATCTCTTCCTCCATGCTTCCTCCATAGTGCCTAGCATATTACCTTCCTTATAGTACTTGAGTAATGAAAATGATTTTCGATGATGATTGAAATCTCATTTGAATCAGGTGGTCTAACACAGATGTCACATTTTTTTGTGCCTGATTTTATGCTTCCTTCTGTAGAGAAAGAAAAATAGGTATGCAAGTATTCGTTACTAAATGGAGACTCACAGTACCTGTAGCAGTGAAATTTAGTCAGTGGGTCCAGCAAGAACAAAACCTCTCACCTTAGCTAGGCATCTGTGGGTATCTGAGCACTCACTGCCATCCAGTGCTCAAATCCAGTGCCGCGGGTTCCGAGGCAGGGGTGATTACACAATGGGAAGGAGAACTGAAGTACTGCTAGGCCTCCTGAATTTCTTTTTGTTGGTTTCTCTCTTAAGAATGTAGTTCCTTTCCTAATGAATTATATGCATCTAATTGCCAGTGATATTTAGATGTTTTTTAACAGTAGACCAAACATTACAAATGTTCCATTGATGATGCATGTGGGAAGAAGTGTGACAAATGTTTTTCTCCCACTTAATTTTCCTGTGTGAACTAAATCCAAACAGATCTGAATTTTCATAATTCAAAGAAAATATCTGTGCCAACATTCTGAGAACAAATAGCTGCCAAGCAAAATCTGACAGAATATTCCTTGGTGGCATCCAGTCCTTAAAAGCTGTGTACACAGAGTGAGCAGCTATCTAAAGCTGAGCTTATATGCAAATGTGAACATTCCTCACTTAAAATTACATTGTGTACATTAAAACTTTCTCTAGAGTCTATGAAATGTTCAGGAAAAATATAGCTGAGCTTGATCTTAAGTACCTTGCCTCATTATTATTATTATTTTTTTTTTTTTGTCATTTCCAGCTACTAGTCTGTCCAAAGAAAACAACTTTATTATTTCTTTTAGTTTTGTGTGTACCCTGAGCTTGATTCCCAGTTGCTGCTATAAAAAACTGAAATGGTTCCAAACACTGCTATTTTTCTTTTTTTCTCTGTTACTAATATTTAAACATCAAAGATATTCTGGTACTTTTATGTTGTAGGGTGTATATAAGACCATATTTTCCCTAAAGGTATTTGCTATCCAGGGTGTGTGTGTGTGTGTGTGTACGCACACATGTGTGTTTTCTTAACTGTTAGCCTTTTTTAGAAGTCACCTAACTGATAGCCTTTTCCTATCACAAGATCACTGGCTGTGTGTGGAGGAAGAACTGGAGTAAGGCCGTATTAACAGCAGGGAGATGAGTTAGGAGATTTTTAAAAATAATGTATTCAGATTTTTTTTTAAAAAAAGCCCTATCTTAACATCGAAAACGTATGTTGTGATGACCTTGGAAATTTTTTAAATTTAAGCATGTTATCAAGACTCCTCCTAAGGCTGAAACTAAAAAATAACCGGCTTCCACCAAGACATTTAATATTATGGCAATTTCCATGTAAATCCTTAATGTATTTATTATTAGGGCCTTTTATGATAGTCTTACAGGATGTTTTCAAAGTTTTATTCTGTCTACTAATTGAGAGTTTTTCATGAGATTTACCTTTGGTTAGCTCTGTTAAAAAATTATATGTGATGTGAAAGAAAACTTTAAATTGTTTGCATATGATATAAATACATTTTTCTTAAAATATCAGTTTTCGGCCAGGTGCAGTGGCTCACGCCTGTAATATCAGCAATTTGAGAGGCTGAGGCAGGCAGATCATGAGGTCAAGAGATCGAGATCAGCCTGGCCAACATGGTGAAACCCCATCTCTACGAAAAATACAAAAATTAGCCGGGCGTGGTGGCACGCCTGTAGTCACAGCTACTCAGGAGGCTGAGGCAGGAGAATCACTTGAACCCGGGAGGTGGAGGTTGCAGTGAGCCGAGATCACGTCACTGCACTCCAGCCTGGTGACAGAGCGAGACTCCAAAAAAAAAAAGTCAGATTTCTTTGCTTGTACTTACAAATCGTAGAACATTGTTTTCATTTAAACCTGTTTTCTAAAAAAGTGCTAATTATTGTATATATATTTTGGAATACTCATGTAGTTAAACTGATTTTCTTAGCTGCAGTTGTGGGTAAGAGTAGAAATAGGACATATCTGACCCCAAAATAAATCCAAATATGACCAGACATGGCAGTGCTACATGAATAAATATAAATATGTATCAGGAGACTCAATTGGTAAGTGTTACAGTAAGTACATAACAAAAAAATAGAACAAATGCATCATATCTTACATTTTAAATGTTGAAGGTATTTCTAATTTGATATATCTGTGATCTCATAAGGAGAGTATATTAAATGAATTGCATCTTCAAACTGCTATTTTGTTCTTCATCAAAAGAAAAAAGTAAGGTATGGCAATTTATGGTTAAATAAAAAAAAAAAAATACAAACCAAATTTAACTTTAATTACTGTCTAGCCATAAGAAGGAATAAACTATCAGCGAATACCAAGGTTCTTTGATCTCACACTTCAACCTTTTTGTCCTCCAGATGAATGAAATGATCTTTTCTCAAATGTTCAGCAGGCCTTTTACCATTTGATAGGACAATTATTTTTAAGAAAGTTTAAAATGTGATCTGAAAAACCACATTGACTCTATGTGGCGTATTTGCTATTCTTAGCCTGGTGGAATAAGTTGGAAGTGGATGAATAATGCAGGTTAGAAAGAAAACAGATGCGAAATATTACAAATGGAAAGGTTTTCCAGCAATGAGACTTTCATTTTAGGACTAGGTTTTTGTTGGCACGTTTGGCATTATGACGATTATTGTTTTTCTCTCCAGCTGTTACACATCTGTATTGAAGGTTGGGGCAACTGGCGTTGGTCAGAGCCTTTCAGTGTGGACCATGCCGGGACTTTTATTAGAACAATTCAGTACAGGGGTCGAACTGCTTCTCTCATCATCAAGGTTCAGCGACTCAATGGAGTACAAAAACAGGTAAGTTTCTTTGTGTTCCTGACCCAGACACCTCTTAATTATTCAGTGTAATGGAGAAGAAACTTAAATGAAAATAATTAATAATTTTCTAAAAATCACAGTGGTTATACCTAGTTATATCTGCTACTAGCACCCATGTGAGCATTTAATAAATGCTTATCTATGATCCTGACAATGATGATGGCTTCAAACCCTTTGTCCCACTTCTTTTACAAGAGCTGCTAACGAGCAGTAAAATTTACTGATTTTAGTTTCACCTCTTCTCCCTGTCACCACCTACCTTCTGGTGGAGGTGCTAATGAGCTGTGAAATAGCCAAAAGTCCTTTATTGAGAAGGAAAAGAAGCAAAGAATAGTGGGAACCCTGGATAATCCACCAGCGGATAACCAAGAGTTGGTTCTCACACGTGAGAATGATCTGTAAGGAAGTGCTGTGATACTCTCCCATGACAGAGTGGGCCTGGATCTCCAGCAAGCTTTTCTTTTCCTAGGAGTTAATATTAACTGCAGTAAAAATTCACTGCAGCCTAACTCTTGGCATATAAAACCTCAGCTCTCAGCACATATTTTTACGTATTTTATAAAACTTCCTTTTGGCTGTTTTTGAAGTTCTAAGACTGCAAAGGGAAAAAAGTATCTGACACTTTCTTTGTGTTCTTAAGATGTGAAAATGTGGTTTCTAAAAGATGTTTTTCAAGCATGGAGCATATGACGAGTAGAAAGAAAAAAAGGAAGTATTAAAATCTGAAAACTGGCTTCACTGCACACATAATAACTGGATTTGTCGTTAGAATTTCAACATATACATTTACATCTGGATTGTAACAGTCTATCCAGAGCTTTTGTGGAACATGATAGAAACAGCACTTGGTCCCTGGAAAAGGGGAGCTTCCCCTATGGAGCAGCAGGGGCTATTCTGTTGCTGCATGCCAAGGAGGAAGCAGGAATCTACTAGCGAGATGAACAGTAGGACCCACACCATATGCATTCTTGGTCTGCACCTAATCAAGGAGCTGGACTTGATGATCTTATTATTGTGGGCCACAGAAATAAAAAGAGAATTCAACTCTAGCAGAGGAGTCTCAGAAAAGAAGCATGGAAGACTATTCCCAATTAACTGAGCATTCCTCAGAATATTTATTGATTGCCTAAAGTGGAACAAAGTAAAATGGAAAACACCAAGTATGTGAAACAATCTTTGCTTTTAAATTGCAATTTTATGTAAGCCCAACAATGTATACAACTGACAGTAAGTGTAAAGGGAATTTAGAGGTTTCACTGAGAAGATATGACTTGAGCTGGGCTTTGGGAAATATGTAGAATTTGGATTAAGAGAGAGCATTCCAAGTAGACAGTATAGCATAAACGAAGAGACAAATATGGGACAGATGAGTCTTACTGAAGGATTCCTGCGGGGACCAGCCTACTAGTGTGAGCATTGAGCCAAAGAGAACAAGAAGTGTCACTAACTCCCATCTGCGCTCAGAACACTCTTACATGAATTTGCTCTCAATGAATATCTGCCCAGTAAGTATGTACTAGTTTTCTGATTCTGTCACTCATGGTCTTTCAAGAATGTCTTATCCACCTTGCCATTCAGTAGTATGTCTGAGAAAAGGTCATCCAGCCTCTTTGAATAGTTCAGATGACAAGAGGCTCATTCTCTCACACAGCAGCCCTTTCTGTTGGCTACTACCAGCTAAGTTTTCTTCCTAATTTTGAACCAAAAATCTTTCACCATTCCACCACCTTTCCCTAGAACTATGAGGCATATACAGCAAGCACAAAACTTGTTGTGAGGACTCCACAAGTCACCTCTCCTCTATATTATAGCCCTTCAAAAACATAAGGGAAGCTATGGTGTTTCCTCTTGGTTTTCTTCTCTCTAGGCCTTCTCAAATTTGAGAGTGTATCCGAATCCCCTGGAGGGCTTGTTAAAACACAGATTGCTGGCTCCCAACCCCAGAGTTTCAGATTGGGTGTGGCCTGTAATTTGCATTTCTAACAAGTTCCCAGGTGCTGCTGATGCTGCTGGTCCAGGGACCACAATTTGACGACCATAGCTCCAGTTTAAACTTTCTCAGGTGGTTCAGCTCTTTTTAGTGTGGCTGCTAGAACATTTATCAATTACTGAAATGGCAGGGTCCCTCCATAGAGAAATGGTTTTAATGGTATGTCCTCGTAGTCAAGATCATAGGCAACTTGGCTGTATCCGCTTGCTAGCTGTGTGATCTTCAGCAAGTCATTTAAACTTTGTGAATCAATTTCCTCATCTGTAAAATGGGGATAGTAATAGTGCCTTCCTCAGGAAGTTAGTGTGAGGATTAACTGAGTTTGTGTATGTAAAATGCTTACAACGTGCCTGTCCTCCTGCCATAGCCCAGTGTACCATACTTAAAATTATTCTAATGAAATGTTATCAGGCATGAGTAACACTAGTTGGACATTTTTGTGCTACAACAGTAGTGACTCATTCTTGTATAGGTACTATATATTTTCAAGAAACAATGTTAAATTTCAGGGATAAATTAATATATGCAGTGTTCCTGCACAAAATATTACACGTCGCAACAGTATACCTACCAAATATCATAAAAGTTGGTTATTTGAAAAATACATTTCTAAAAATGTCTGACAGTTTTACCTCTCCCCTGCCCCCTTACTCAGATACACACACCCACAAGCAAAAATGTTAAATGTGTTATTCAATTGGATTTAATTTTTGCTGTCAGGGTAGTTTAGTGTTCAGATTTGCTCTGGTTAAAGTACATCACAGACATAGGATTTCCTCAATTGGCAAGGTTAGGAAGGAAGAAGGGAACCAAGCTTCAGAAGAGCTTTGTGGATTCTTGTCTCCCTCACATCTTGGCTTCTTTCCTTCTACCCCCACCTGGGCCTGGAAATTTGCAATAAACTGCAGCTGCCTAATTACTAGGGCCCATTTGGGGAAATGAGTGTATGCAGTTCCCTGATGGACCTTAACGCCCCCTGGATAATGGAGAATTGGCTAAAGCTCTTTTTTAACATTGATGCTGGGTTATCTGTGCTCTGCATTTCTTATACCCCTCTCATTTCCCTCAATTGGATGAAAATTGACCACAGAAAATTTTGTGGGAACTTTGTATGTTCTACAACCACTCATGTACGCATATTTGCTTCCATGTTTCCCATCCTTTTGTTGAAGAAACCTTTACTACTCTAAAATCTGAAATGTACATATGTATGTATGTATAATGGTGTCTTTATACACATACTTTTAATCATGGTTAAGATATCATTTTCCAGTGCATCTGGTGCTCTGGAGTTATTCTTTAATATCACTATTCTTCTTGGCACTGATCTAATAAGAGTTCTGAAACCTGCTAAGTAAAATCATATGTGGAAATCTTCAATACACATCTTTGTGGCTTTGGGGAAGGAGGGGAATTAGTGTGAAACCTGGAAATGTGTATTAAAGAGAAACTGTGCATTTAAAAAAATTAAGTAGCTGTCTTCAACTGATAAATTAATCTTGAAATTCTAACCATAATTTTCAAAATAAAGGCATTGTAAGTTTGCCACTTTGAAGAAAAGCAGATATAGCTCTCCTGAACCTAACCCTGGAACAGCCGTGAAAGCACACTACTCCACTGAGTGACCATTTTTGGATTTTCCTTCATCTAAAGTAGGCTTCCCTCCCTCGCCACTTTTAAGAATTTTCTTTTTATCAAATTTGAAAGCCTATTTAACAGGCTTTTTAGTTGAAAATGAGACTATAAAAACCCACCAACAGGATCTTTGTCTTGGATAAACCAAGTGAGTCCCAGATGGTTGTGGAGATTCTGTGGTTTCTGTGAGAGACAGCAAAATTCTCTTCTAAATCTCCAGGGGTCCAAAGGTTCTGAAGCAAGAGCCATGTGCATATATTGCCAGGCTTGGACACATCAAGAATAACAGAGTTAAATACTGCTTCAGAGTTTTCAAATGTTTATTTCAAGTTAGGCAATGCTATGGCATCATAAGACTTATCATGAGTGTCTAGTAACCCCTAGCATATGCTAAAGAAAAGTTTGCTTCCTAATTTAGGATCATAGTTCAGTTGACTTTTATGGTTTGTTATTGTGAAAGCATAGTTTTAAAAGATTATAATGACTAGAGTATCTAAGGGAAATATAACAGTTAAGCACAGCTTGGTTTTACAGATATGCTCCTTCTAAAGAAAATTCAAATAAGCAGATAGTTGAGAAATAAATGTTTGAGAAAAAGCTAAACCTCACCATTCAAATAATGCAAATTAAAACAACAATGACATTTAATTTTTGGTTCCTCAATCTAGCAGGTTTCTTTTGATTAAATAACAGTTCATCCCAGTGTAGTGGCTCATGCCTATGATCCCAGCACTTTGGGAGGCTGAGGCAGGAGAATCACTTGAGCCCAGGGGTTCGAGACCAGCCTGGTCAACATAGCAAGACCCTATCTCTGCAAAAAATAAAATAAATTAGCCAGGCATGGTGGCATGTGCCTGTAGTCCAACCTACTTAGGAGGCTGAGGCAAGAAGATCCCTTGAGCCCAGGAGTTCAAGGCTGCAGTGAGCTGAAATCTTGCCACTGCATTCCACCCTGGGTGACAGAGCGAGACCCCCACTTTATATAGTTTATAACTAACTATATAAAATTAGTTATAATAGTTCATTTATAAATAGTTATTCATATTTATTTTTATAAATAATAGTTCATTAAAATTGATGGTTACAGAGAAGTCTTAATGACATAGGAAAATGTATCAATTAGGATGCTTTCAGTTTGAAGTTACAAAATATGCTTGTTAGTCTTCATAGCAAGTTAATGAAGCAGATACTATTCTATTTTATGTTTACTGTTTCACATAACAAGGAGGAAGAAGGCTGGTTCAGTATTGGCTAACTAAGCAACCCAGTGTTGTTTTTGCTTCTCTCTCATCCTCTTAGATTTGCCAGCCTGGTCTCAGATGGCAGTAAAAGCTGTATACATCCTCTGATAACAGTTTCTGTGACAGAAAAGAAGGGCTTCCCTTCTCAACCTGTCTCCTTTATTATCAAGGAGTAATATCTTTCCTAGAGCCTTTTACCATTCTTCCCTTCTCATATTATTGGCCAAACCAGAGTTCCATATTTACCCTAATCAATGGCAAAAGGAGAATGGAATTAACAGGATTGTCTTGTACCAATCATGATACAGCCACTAGGGGCCAAGGGAGGTGTCTACCTTCCCTGAGTACTTTGCTGCCTAACCAAATCAAATCAAGTGAGGGTTTTTAATAATGAGAGGAAAGGATAGAACAGCTATTGAGAAGGGAAGCAATGGTGTCTTTATAACATAAATGTTATAAAGAGCAGCCCTTATTTTCTTTTTTATGGTTTCTAACTTTTCTTAATGAGTAGATATTAATTTTATGACAGACAGACTATCAGGATGACAATCAACAAACTCTGGGCCAGACTTACTGGGTAACACCAAGCAAGTTATCAAATATCTCTGTTAAATTTTCTGTCTGTTAAGATGGGGAGTCATAGTAGCACCTAGTTTATAAGGCTGCTCTGAGAACGTGTTCTCCAGAAAAACAGCACTAATGAGGGGGTGTATGGGTGTGTGGAAAAAGAATGATTTATTATAAATTGACTCGTGATTATGAAACATGTGACATAATCTTAGAGAAGTCCCAAGATCTGTAGTCAGCAAGCTGCAGACCCAGGAGAGCCAATGTGTAGGTCCCATCTGAGTGCAAAGGCCAGAGAACCAGGTGAGCCAGTAGTGTAAGTTCCAGTCCAAAGTCTGGCAAGTACAAGACCCAAGAAGAGCTGACACTTCATTCCAAGTCTAAAGGCCAGAAAAGACCAGTGCCTTAGCTCAAGCAGTCAGGCAAAATGAGTTTCCTCTTAGCATTTTCCTTCGATTAGGTCTTCATTTGGTTAGATGATGCCCACCCATGTTGGGGAAGATGATCTGCTTTACTCAGTCTACCAATTCAGATGTTCATCTCACTCAGAAACACCCTCACACACACATCTAGAATAATGTTTGACAAAATGTCTGCTCATACCATGACCCAGTCAAGTTGACATACTAAAATTAAACATCATATGCTTAGACCTGTACCTATACTCTCTCTCTCTCTCTCTGTGTGTGTGTGTGTGTGTGTGTGTGTGTGTGTTTACAATCTGGAAAAATATTACAAATAGGAAATTCAGTATATGAAAGTCCTATTTTCTCCAATCATGGTGAATATTCATATTACAGAAGGATTTGCTTTCTGAAAAAAAATTCATCACCATAGTAAATTTTGCATTATCTTTTCAATTTCAACCAATTTAAGAAAACATTTGTTGTTTTTTGTAGAGACAGGGTCTTGCTCTGTCACCCAGGATGGAGTACAGTGGCGCAATTATAATTCACTGCAGCCTTGAACTCCTGGGCTCAAGTGGTATTCCTGCCTCAGCCTTCCAAGTAGCTGTGACTACAGGCATACACCACCAAACCTTGCTAATTTTTAAATTTTTTGTTTAGATGGGATCTTGCCATGTTTCCCAGGCTGGTCTCGAACTCCTAACCTTGGCTTCACAAACGACTGGGATAACAGGCATAAGCCATCATACCAGGCCCCCGTTTGTTTGTTTGTTGGTTTGTTTGTTTTTGAGACGGAGTTTCACTCTTGTTGCCCAGGCTGGAGTGCAATGGCGTGATCTTGGCTCACCACAACCTCTGCCTCCCAGGTTCAAGCAATTCTCCTGCCTCAGCCTCCCGAGTAGCTGGGATTACAGGCATGTGCCACCATGTCCAGCTAATTTTGTATTTTTAGTAGAGACAGTGTTTCTCCATGTTGGTCAGGCTGGTCTCGAACTCTCGACCTCAGGTGATCCACCTGCCTTGACCTCCCAAAGTGCTGGGATTACAGGCATGAGCCACCACACCTGGCCAAGGCCCCCATTTCTTAATACCTACTATGAACTATACTCTAACCTGGGTGTACAGTTGAATAATCCATAGGTTTAGTGGATAATTCTGTGTGTTTATAAAGATAAAACTTACACAGTTTAGGCTGGGCACAATAGCTCATGCTTGTAATCCCAGCTTTTTGGGAGGCTGGGGTGTGAAGATTACTTGAGCTCAGGAGTTTGAGACCAGCCTAGGCAACACTGTGAAACCCCATCCTACAAAAAAACAGAAAAGTTAGCCAGATGGGGTGGTGCATTCCCTGTAGACCCAGCTACTCTGGAGGCTGAGTTGGGAGGATTGTTTGAGCCTGGTAGGTTGAGATTGCAGTGAGCTATGATCATGCCACTACACTCCAGCCTGGGTGAAAGAGCAAGACCCTGTCTAAAAAAAACTAAATAAATAAACTGAAAAAAAATTAAAAAATTAGATATCTGCATTAAAGATTATTTGTATTATCTGTTTATACAGAGATTTCTTACTAGACAAGAGTGCAATAAACCCTTGAAAATCAACTTCAAGGAATGGATTGATCACAGTTGCCCTCTCAGTTACCAGAACTAAATGATTTTCAATTCCCAGTCTTTTCCATTTGTACATCACTTGACAAGATTCACTGCCACCTCCTGGGCAGGCACTTCTCTTATGGCTTCAGCAAAACTATTGTCCCCGATTCACCTCTATTCTCCTTCACCCCTTCTTCTCTGGCCCCATTTTCTAGCTCCTCACCCTGAGTCTGCCCCTGGAGTATTGGTCAGTTTCTGGGTTTGAGCTTCTACCCTCTCAGATAAACTATCTTCTGTTTGTGCATGTTTGCAAGGTTTTTCTTTCACAAATCATTATCTCCACCTCCACATTGTCTCTGGCCAGCACCTGACCAGCACTTCTAATTGAGTACTGGACTCCATGGAGGAGTCTGTCCTTTAAATAGCAAACTCAACATGGCCAAAGCAAAATTTCTTCTTGACTTCAAGTCTTTTTTCCTTCTTGTACTGTTTAAGCTAATTACTTCATTTTCTTTCCATTAACATCAACATAGTTTATTCTGTTTGATCGATAACATATTTCCAGTTAATGAAGTCTGAATTGATGAAGACTTATGTACTTACTGTCTTTTAGATTATCATCTGTGGAAGACAGATCATCTGTAGTTACTTGTCTCAAAGCATAGAGCTAAAAGTCGTTCAGCATTACATTGGTCAAGATGGACAAGCTGTAGTTCGGGAACATTTTGACTGCCTCACAGCCAAACAGAAACTGCCTTCATATATACTAGAAAACAATGAACTGACAGAGCTGTGTGTGAAGGCCAAAGGAGATGAAGACTGGTCAAGAGATGTGCGCCTGGAATCCAAAGCCCCTGAATACAGCATTGTCATTCAGGTTTGAAAAGAAGTTCAATCTAGAATAGAGCAGCTTTAACATTGAAATTTTCTCAAAATGTTCTTTACTTGTATAGCACTTAATTTATTAAAAAGTGATATATAAAAAAGGGGGGAGAAAGGCTTTGAATAGTACTTCTCAAACTGTTTACTCCCCATCCCACGACAATACATTTGTATCAGTTCCAGTAGTTCTTACAGCCAAGACTCTGTCCCTCCCAGATGCAAGTGATATCTTGAAAAAGATTCTGCTGCCCCAGCGTTAACAGTGGGGTGGGACTGGGGGTGGTATCCTCCTCACTTAAGGATTTTTGTGATGGTCTGTTACTTTATCTCTTCCTCAGTCTTTACTATCATCACTTTCATTCCCATAAAGGATAAATTCTCTTTCATTTTGCCACTCAGTCTTATATCTCTCCTTATGCAAATCTCTTTGTCTTTATGGAAAGAGTTGGCCCCATTGACTCACTGCACATTTGCTTTATGCCATAATGAAGTCTGTTTTTGCTTAGTTTTTTTTTAAATAATGGCTTTTTCTCTATAACTTTAAACTCTTTTTAATCTTCCAAACTGATATATCTGTGCCTTATTTTGATTAATTAGTAAACTGCTTAGTATTCAATAGGACCCTTTTCTATTTCATGTGCAGGTGCCATCTTCAAACAGTTCCATTATTTATGTCTGGTGCACAGTTTTGACTTTAGAACCCAACTCTCAAGTGCAACAACGAATGGTGAGTGCTTTCCCAATCCTAAAATATGGTATATGACTCTGACCTTTCCTGTTCTGAAATAAATTAAGGTCAGAGTGACCTAGGGAAGAGATTTATTGCAAGTTTGTTTCAGCATCAAACAGCTGGAATACTGCAACAAAGCAAATATGAAAGTTGTTCTGTCCTTTTATTTTTATAGATTGTGTTCAGCCCTCTTTTTATCATGAAGAGTCATCTTCCAGACCCCATTATCATACATTTGGAGAAAAGGAGTCTGGGATTGAGTGAAACACAAATTATTCCAGGAAAAGGGCAGGAAAAACCACTGCAAAACATAGAACCTGACCTTGTACATCACCTGACATTCCAAGCAAGGTACTAGAAAAATCCTTCCCTACATTTTCCTAAGAGAAATTAGGTAGAAAAGTAACCTTGTACTGGGGAGGGTTGGAGGTGGGTGGGAAGATGGGAGTGGAGGGAGTTTTTTGTATGATTTCTTATCTTATGAGAATGTTATTTTAAAATTGCCCTGCCTAGTGACCTCTTATTCTCATCTGTAGTTTTAGATAAAAATCAGCCTTTCTCATTAAGCACAGATATAACCAAGAGGAATCATCAGAAATTTTAATTTAGATTTCATTGACACATGACTTTTGTAGTGAAAGAAGATGTGAATAGAGATCAACATCCAGGAATTGGGTGGGGGAAGAAAGAGGAAAAGCCAGGGCCCAGATCATCCACACACTGTCCCATAAATGGACTCTATCTACCAAAAAGGTGTTGGTCTGTAATACATTTGTAGTTAGATATTTTTCAATAAATTGTAGACTACTTTAGAAATCTGATATTTATTCTTGGTTTTTCTTTCAATTTCCTAGAGAAGAATATGATCCTTCAGATTGTGCAGTTCCCATCTCAACATCCCTCATTAAGCAAATAGCCACTAAGGTACACCCTAGAGGCACAGTTAATCAGATCCTTGACGAATTCTATGGGCCAGAAAAGTCGCTTCAACCCATATGGCCCTATAATAAGAAGGATTCTGACAGGTAACATTCTTCAGTGATCTTTTTCTACAAAAATTTCTCAATATTAACAAATGATCATTCACAAAAATATTAAATACTATAAGTGGTGTGTGCATGTATGTGTCAGATTCTTACCTTTTATCATCTAGTAGGTGTATTTTGTAGATTTCTTTATTCATGATCTAGATCATAATTGCATGAAAAGTTGCTTTCTCCTACATGCAAATTTAGCATTGAAAGATTCTGGTATGAGGAGGTATCATGCAGGAGCATGGTGTGTTTGGAATCTTTAAACATATTTCACAAATATTAAAGTTATCATATTTCACTGAGTCTCTTGGATGTGGTGTTTGGAACAGGAATGAACAGCTAAGTCAGTGGGATAGCCCAATGCGAGTGAAGCTGTCAATCTGGAAGCCATATGTTAGAACTTTGTTGATAGAACTTCTGCCCTGGGCCCTGCTTATCAATGAGTCCAAATGGGACCTCTGGCTATTTGAAGGAGAGAAAATTGTTCTACAGGTTCCTGCTGGCAAAATTATTATTCCTCCTAATTTTCAGGTACTACAATTTTTTAAATTAATATGAATTCTTATCTCTCAACAAGTAGATTTTATTGTAAAGTTGTGTTTATGATCTTCACAGAATGAATCAGTTGTGAAAAATTCTTCTTAGATGCATATGTAAGAGGTATGGAATGGTCTTTGAATATTCAAGGACTTTTCTGATGTCTTTTTTTTTTTTTTAACCATCAACACTATTGGTGCTTGAGTTACCATTAAATTTGATAACTTGGATTAGTTACATTCTCATTTCCATTGGTATAGGGTATTTGACAAGTATTCGGGCTGGTCTATCAGTATGTATTAAGGAAATATAGCCATCATGTGTGCTTATCCATACCTTAGGTATTCTTTGCTGTTCTTCTGGAAATTCTCTGCAATCTGCAAGATACTGAGGATTTCAGAGCAACTGTTTTTGTCAGGGCCCCTTTTCCTTTATAAGTGGACTTGGATGTTCGTAATTATGGATGTCTACCCAGTTGTTGATTATAACAACATGGAATGATTACTGACACACAGAGAAACCTAATTGCAAACCAAAATATCACAGGAAGATTTTATATGCTGTCACAAAACCTTCTTCATAAGGCTAGTCTGTTTCAAGAAGACACACAAATCTATTAAAAAAAAAAAAAAGAGTAAAAGGAACTCCTAAATACAATGTCTTTCTGATAGAGAACAATTTCAGAATCCTTTTTTGAGCTCCAGGTCATAAACATCTTTATTCAATTGTATTTTTTCTTTTTTTGTAAAATAATCAGATGATGTTACCTTATGGAATTGGAATGTTGACCTATGTGGACCTAATGTTACATATTATTCTCTTGTCAAATGAGATGAAACCTTCAGTTTTTAAAGCCTTTGGTATTTACAGGGTAGTCACTGTTTGGATATGGTTTTCCCCTCCCTCCCGTAAATATGAATTCCACTGTGAGTACAAAAATAAAAATACATTGGGAGCCAAAATAAAATGTATGTTGCCATTACAAACACACACACACACATACACACAAACACACACACACACACACACAAACCATGGAGGGATATTTGGTTGCCTTAGTAGACCTATTATATAATATTTTTAAAACAGCCTGAAGATTGAAGTAAAAAATATCAAAGTTAAGAAAATCACTTTATAATCGAGGCATTATTTTTCCAGGAAGCTTTTCAAATTGGAATATACTGGGCAAATACAAACAC
This sequence comes from Piliocolobus tephrosceles, assembly GCF_002776525.5. Taxonomy (NCBI): domain Eukaryota; kingdom Metazoa; phylum Chordata; class Mammalia; order Primates; family Cercopithecidae; genus Piliocolobus; species Piliocolobus tephrosceles. The sequence goes on along the minus strand of NC_045440.1, from coordinate 103,009,444 downwards.
TGTGCACAAGTCAGTAGCAATTAAACTGGTCCATAACCTGACATCTCCAAAGTGGAAAGATGGAGGTAATGGTGAAGTTGTGACATTGGATGAAGAAGCATTTGTTGATACTGAAGTAAGACTTGGTGCTTTTCCAGGACATCAGAAGGTAAGATCAAAGTCTGTGTGGCTGGGAGGAAATAGCATGCCATCCCCTTAACCTGTTTAAAATGAATCTGCCTTGTTCTTTTTAATACCTTTTTCATATTACTTGTTCTAAACAATTTGTAACAGTAAAACATTTGATTTCTTAACTTCTTAGACCTCTCTGTTTTACAGTGCTTTTTTTCTTTACCAGTGATAAAAGCTGTGTCACATAATTTATCCAATAATTGTTCTATTTCAGAATACTCAGCAGTCACTTGATTTATAGTATGTGGGGAGAAAATGAACTTACTCCAAAATATCCACAAATTGTACTTGGCCTCCTTCTTTAGAGCAGAAAGTAGAGTCACTAACATTCTGAGCATAGAGTGAAAGGACAAAGGCTCCTCCTGCAGCAAAGGTTATATTTTTGGAAAAGACATCCTGAGCAAAATTACGTGGATCAATTCTAAATCTCCCCTAGAACCATGGTTATAAGAGGAAGTTATATTCTTGAACAGTGGACTGGTGTCCATGTTTTAGAGGTAGATACAAAAAACATAAGTTATTTAAATATAAATGGTATGTGCTTTTCAGTATAAATCTAAAGTCTATTAAAACCAACTAGCTGAATAATATAACTAATCACATTATGTATGAAAGTACAATATCACAGTGTACCGTGCAGAAGTTTTATGCTGTACTTCTAATATCATCATTATTTTAGCTGTCCCAAATTAGAAAAAGAAGGGATACTTCATCAAAGTAGTAGAATTCAGAATGACCTTTTTCAGGGGAGAAGTTAGATTTTTGACAGGTGTCTTTGAAAAGTCTTTTGAGAAAAGTTAGGGTCATTTGGTGACTTTTAAAAAAATAAATTTCCCTGATACAAAGAAATTGGTCTTTCTTCAGCATTCAAGGCTGGTATCCATTTCCTCAGAGTTGTCTGGGCAACACATGTTTATACTCTGACAGCCAAAGTACTGTAACATGGGTGTAAATGGCAAAGAGCTGTAAGCATGAATCACCCAAAGTTGAATAGTTGTAAGTTGAGAACTACCATCAAAACCTGGAAAAAATGTTATAATATTCAGTCAACACCCAATACCTCTAGCACCTAACAAAGTAGCCACAGCAAGTGTTGAATAAATGTTTGTGAATCAATGAATGTACTGTTGGAAAACATGTTGATGTCTCATTATGCTTTGGTAGTGACTCAGGACCTCTTTATACTCTTTTTAGTCTCAGGACCCCTTTATACTCTTAAAAATTATTGATTACCCCCAAAGACCTTTTGTTTCTGTGGGTTATATCAATATTGACCAGATTAGAAATTAAAACAGAAACTTTTAAAACACAAGAATATACAAAGATATATTCCATTAGCTATCACAGTAATAACATCACATGTCATGTACCTCTGGAAAACTCCATTGTACATTCATGAGAGAATTCAATTGTAAAAGATTAATAGCATCTTACTATTATTATACAAATAGTTTTGACCATGGGACCCCATGCCCAGAGATCCCCTGTGGGTCCCCAGACCACCCTTTGAAAACCAGTGTTCTGATATTATTAACTAGATGGGTATGTTTAAGCAAAAAACATCTTCTCTGAGCATCAGTTCCTTGCATAACATGGTAAGGTAATGAAATGATACGTGTAGTGGTTAAGAGCAGCACCACAGAGCCAGACTGCATGGGTTCCAACCCCCTAGTTAGACCCTCTTCATCTTTGTGACCTTGGGGAAGTTACTTAACCTCTTTGTGCCTCACTTTCCTGTTCTGTAAAATGGGGTTAATAATAGTAAGTCCCCCATATAGGTACTGTGAGGATTTTTTGAGTTAATACGTATACAGCACTTGAAACTAGTAGAACATAATATTGCAATATATGAAGGTCAATCCTTATTGTCTTCGTTGTTGTCATTACTGAAGTTTTTAGAACTCTCCTTGGTTCATCATAGTCATTTGCGAGGTAGCTACTGGGAGACCATGAGGAGGAGGAGGAGGGAGGCTAGGTGGAATTCTGCCAAGATGAGTGGCAATTATTTACATATACCTGCTTTCTAAATAAACACTTTATGATGTTATTCGTCAAACAACCGGAAAACAAGTCTTTTATCTGTCACTACATAACAGCAGCAAAAGTAAGAGGGTTGCTAAAGCACCGTGTTGTAGACTGAATACCGACAGGGGCCAGAACATTTCTGAGATTGAAAGGAACACCATTAAGTATTCTGGGGAAAAAAAATGGTAAAATTGGTACTGTCCTGGTAGACAATTAGATAAAATAACCTTTTAGGAATACTCAAGAGATTTTAATATGCCTTACAGTATTGTCAAAATTACTTTTTTCTCAATTATCTTGTAGTTATGTCAGTTCTGCATTTCCTCCATGGTACAGCAAGGTATACAAATTATTCAGATTGAAGACAAGACTACAATAATCAATAATACACCATATCAAATATTTTATAAACCACAGCTATCTGTCTCAAGTCCCCATTCTGGAAAGGAGGTAAGCAAATCATAACATGATTCTTTTGTCTAAGTTTTGATAAAGAAACAATAAATAGGATCAACTTCTCTTTAACCTACAGCAAATGAAAAGCTAACCCTGAACGTAGGTAAAGAGAAATTCACTTATTTTTGTTGTAATTAAAACCATGAATGTCATGGTCACTGCTTCCAAGGTAATTAATGAGCAGAAATCCTACCAAGAAGGAGGCCCTGACACACTGCTGGATTAGTCCTGCCTGTGCCCGATCTGCACAGAGGCTCCAGCCCAGTCCTCTAGCATGCTCACTAGACTCCTACAAGCAGACACATAGTCCTGAAGGACTCCTGGGTCACATGGAAAAACACATCTGTCTCACAGGCTGCAGTGCCTGGGGGAGACGTGCAGGCAAAAGGCTAGGGCCTAACTGAGCTGTGGATCTGCCAGCAGTGAGCTCTGTGGTTATGAGGAGAATAAATGTAGAAATGTACTAGCTCATTTATGTTAACATCTTGATGGCAGAATATATGGAAAATAAATCTAAATATCAGTTCTTTGTACAGTTAAAATGAATAGTTATATTTTAAGAGAGGAGAGTTGTTTTTTTCTCTCTCTCTCCATTGCATCTTAGATGTTTTCCTTTTTTTTTTTTTTTTTTTTTTTTTTTTTTTTTTTTTTTTT
>NC_045440.1:102901082-103005738 GCF_002776525.5 Piliocolobus tephrosceles | reverse complement strand
TTTTTTTTTTTTTTTTTTTTTTTTTTTTTAATTATACTTTAAGTTCTGGGATACATGTGTAGAACATGCAGGTTTGTTACATAGGTATACATGTGCCATGGTGGTTTGCTGCACCCATCAACCCGACATCTACATTAAGTATTTCTCCCTTCCCTTTCCCCCCGCTCCCTGACAGACCCTGGGGTGTTATGTCCCCCTCCCTGTGCCCATGTGTTCTGATTGTTCAACTCCCACTTATGAGCAAGAACATGTGGTGTTTCGTTTTCTGTTCCTGTGTTAGTTTGCTGAGAATGATAGTTTTCAGCTTCATCTATATCCCTGCAAAGGACATGAACTCATTCTCTTTTATGGCTGCATAGTGTTCTGTGCTATGTATGTGCCACATTTTCTTTATCCAGTCTCTCACTGATGGGCATTTAGGTTGGTTCCAAGTCTTTGCTATTGTGAATAGTGCTGCAATAAACACACATGTGCATGTGTCTTTATAGTAGAATGATTTATAATCCTTTGGGTATATACCCAGTAATGGGATTGCTGAATCAAATGGTTTTTCTAGTTCTAGATCCTTGAGGAATTGCCACAGTGTGTTCCAATGGTTGAACTAATTTACACTCCCACCAACAATGTAAAAGCATTCCTATTTCTCCACATCCTCTCCAGCATCTGTTGTTTCCTGACTTTTTAATGATTGCCATTCTAACTGATGTGAGATGGTATCTCATAGTGGTTTTGATTTGCATTTCTCTAATGACCAGTGATGATAAGCTTTTATTCATGTTTGTTGACCACGTAAATGTCTTCTTTTGAGAAGTGTCTGTTCATATCCTTTGCCCACTTTCTGATGGGGCTGGTTTTTTCTTGTAGATTTGTTTATGTTCCTTGTAGATTCTGGATATTAGCACTTTGTCAGATGGATATATTGCAAGAATATTCTGTCATTCTTTAGGTTGCCTGTTCACTCTGATGATAGTTTCTTTTGCTGTGCAGATGCTCTTTAGTTTAATTAGATCCCATTTGTCAATTTTGGCTTTTGTTGCCATTGCTTTTGGTGTTTTAGTCATGAAGTCTTTGCCCATGCCTATGTCCTGAATGGTATTGCCTAGGTTTTCTTCCAGGGTTTTTATGGTTTTAGGTCTTAGTTTAAATCTTTAATCCATCTTGAGTTAATTTTTATATAAGGTGTAAGAAAGGGATCCAGTTTCAGTTTTCTGCATATGGCTAGCGAGTTTTCCCAATACCATTTATTAAATAGGGAATCCTTTCCCCTTTGCTTGTTAAAGATCAGATGGTCAAAGATCAAATGGTTGTAGATGTGTGGTGTTATTTCTGAGGTCTCTGTTCTGTTCCATTGTTCTATACATCTGTTTTGGTACCAGTACCATGCTGTTTTGGTTACTGTAGCCTTGCAGTATAGTTTGAGGTCAGCGTGATGCCCCCAGCTTTGTTCTTTTTACTTAGGATTGTCTTGGCAATGCAGGCTCTTTTTTGGTTCCATATGAAGTTTAAAGTAGTTTTTTCTAATTCTGTGATGAAAGTCAGTGGTAGCTTAATGGGTATAGCATTGAATCTATAAATTACTTTGGGCAGTATGGCCATTTTCACAATATTGAATCTTCCTATGCATAAGCATGGAATGTTTTTCCATTTGTATATGTCCTCTTTTATTTTGTTGAGCAGTGGCATGTAGTTCTCCTTGAAGAGGTTCTTCAGATCCCTTGTAAGTTGGATTCTTAGGTATTTTATTCTCTTTGTAGCAATTGTGAATGGGAGTTCACTCATGATTTGGCTCTCTGTTTGTCTGTTAATGGCGTATAGGAATGCTTCTGATTTTTGCACATTGATTTTGTATCCTGAGACTTTGCTGAAGTTGCTTATCAGCTTAAGGAGATTTGGGCTGAGACGATGGGGTTTTCTAAATATACAATCATGCCATCTGCAAACAGAGACAATTTGACTTCCTCTTTTCCTATTTGAATACCCTTTATTTCTTTCTCTTTCCTGATTGCCCTAGCCAGAACTTCCAATACTATATTGAATAGGAGTGCTGAGAGGGGGCATCCTTGTCTTGTGATGGTTTTCAAAGGGAACGCTTCCAGCTTTTGCCCATTCAGTATGGTACTGGCTGTGGGTTTGTCATGAATAGCTCTTATTATTTTGAGATATGTTCCACCAATACCTAGTTTATTGAGTGTTTTTAGCATGAAGGGTGTTGAATTTTATCAAAGGCCTTTTTTGCATCTATTGAGATAATCATGTGGTTTTGGTCATCGGTTCTTTTTATGTGATGGATTGCATTTATTGATTTGTGTGTGTTGAACCAGTCTTGCCTCACAGGGATGAAGCTGACTTGATCTTGGTGGATAAGACTTTTAATGTGCTGCTGGATTCAGTTCACCAGTACTTTATTGAGGATTTTCGCATCAATGTTCATCGGGGATATTGGCCTCAAATTTTCTTTTTTTGTGATGTCTCTGCCAGGTTTTGGTATCAGGATGATGCTGGCCTCATGAAATGAGTTAGGTAGGAGTCCCTCTTTTTCTGTTTTTTGGAATAGTTTCAGAAGGAATGATACTGCCTCCTCCTTGTACCTCTGGTAGAATTTGACTGTGAATACATAGGGTCCTGGGCATTTTTTGTTGATAGGCTATTAATTACTGTCTCTATTTCAGAACTTGTTAGTGATCTATTCAGGGATTTGATGTCTTCCTGGTTTAGTCTTAGGAGAGTGTATGTGCCCATGTATTCATCCATTTCTTCTAGATTTTCTAGTTTATTTGCATAGAGGTGTTTATAGTATTCTCTGATGGTAGTTTGTATTTCTGTGGGATCAGTGGTGATCTCCCCTTTATCGTTTTTTATTTTGTCTATTTGATTCTTCTCTCTTTCTTTATTAGTCTGGCTAGCAGTCTTATCTATTTTGTTAATCTTTTAAAAAAAACAGCTCCTGGTTTCATTGATTTTTTTTTTTTAAGGGTTTTTTGTGTCTTTATCTCCTTCAGTTCTACTCTGATCTTAGTTATTTCTTGTCTTCTGCTAGCTTTTGAATTTGTTTGCTCTTGCTTCTCTAGTTCTATTAACTGATGCTAGGGTGTCAATTTTAGATCTTTTCCACTTCTTCCTGTGGGCATTTGGTGCTATAAATATCCCTCTAAACACTGCTTTAGCTGTGTCTCAGATTCTGGTATGTTGTGTCTTTGTTCTCACTGGTTTCAAAGAACTCATTTATTTCTGCCTTAATTTCGTTAGTTACCCAGTAGTCATTCAGGAGCAGGTCCTTCAATTTCCATGTTGTTGTGTGGATTTTAGTGAGTTTCTTAATGCTGAGTTCTAATTTGATTGCACTGTGGTCTGAGAGACTGTTTGTTATGATTTCTGTTCCTTTGTATTTGTTGAGTGTTTTCCTTCCAATTATGTGGTCAATTTTAGAATAAGTGCTAGGTGATGCTGAGAAGAATGTATATTCTGTTGATTTGAGGTAGAGAGTGCTATAGATGTCTATTAGGTCTACTTGGTCCAGAGCTGAGGTCAAATCCTGAATGTCCTTGTCAACTTTCTGTCTCATTAATCTGTCTAATATTGACAGTAGGTGTTAAAGTCTCCCACTATTATTGTGTGGGAGTCTAAGTCTCTTTGTAGGTCTCTAAGAAGTTGGTTTATGAATCTGGGTGCTCTTGTATTGGGTACATATATATTTAGGATAGTTAGCTCTACTTACATTGATCCCTTTACCATTATGTAATGCCCTTGTCTTTTTTGATCTTTGTTGGTTTAAAGTCTATTTTATCAGAGAGTAGGATTGCAACCCCTGCTTTTCTTTTTTTTTTTTTTTTTTTTTTTGTCCATTTGCTTGGTAAATATTCCTCCATCCCTTTATTTTGAGCCTATGTGTGTCTTTGCACATGAGATGGGTCTCCTGAATACAGCACACTGATGGGTCTTGACTCTTCATCCAGTTTGACTATTTATCCAACTCATTCTCTGTGCCTTTTAATTGGGGCATTTAGCCCATTTACATTTAAAGTTAATATTGTTATGTGTGAATTTGATCCTGTCGTTATGATGCTAGCTGGTTATTTTGCCCATTAGTTGGTGCAGTTTTTTCGTAGTGTTGATGGTCTTTACATTTCAGTTTGTTTTTGCAGTGACTGGTACTGTTTTTTCCTTTCCATATTTAGTGCTTCCTTCAGGAGCTCTTGTAAGGCAGGCCTGGTAGTGAAAAACTCCCTCAGCATTTGCTCGTCTGTAAAGGATTTTATTTCTCAGTCACTTATGAAGCTTAGTTTGGCTGGATATAAAATTCTGGATTGAAACATTTTCTTTGAGAATGTTGAATACTGGCCCCCACTCTCTTCTGGTTTGTAGGGTTTCTGCAGAGAGATCTGCTGTTAGTCTGATGGGCTCCCCTTTGTGGGTAACCTGATCTTTCCATCTGGCTGCCCTTAACATTTTTTCCTTCATTTCAACCTTGGTGAATCTGACGATAATGTGTCTTGGGGTTGCTCTTCTTGAGGAGTATCTTTGTGGTGTTCTCTGTATTTCCTGAATTTGAATGTCAGCCTGTCTTGCTGGGTTGGGGAAGTTCTCCTGGATAATATCCTGAAGTGTGTTTTCCAACTTGGTTCCATTCTCCCACGTGACTTTCGGGTACACCAATCAAATGTAGGTTTGGTCTTTTCACATAGTCCCATATTTCTTTGAGACTTTGTTTGTTCCTTTCATTCTTTTTTCTCTAATCTTGTCTTCATGCTTTATTTCATTAAGGTGATCTTCAATCTCTGATATCCTTTCTTCCACCTGATCAATTCGGCTGTTGATACTTGTGTATGCTTCTCACAGTTCTCGTGCTGTGTTTTTCAGCTTCATCGGGTCATTTATGTTCTTCTCTAAATTGGTTATTCTAGTTAGCAATTCATCTAACCTTTCATCAAGGTTCTTAACTTCCTTGCATTGGGTTAGAGCATGATCCTTTAGCTCAGAGGAGTTTATTATTATCACCTTCTGCAGCCTACTTCTGTCAATTTGTCAAACTCATTCTCCATCCAGTTTTGTTCCCTTGCTGGTGAGGAGTTGTGATCCTTTGGAGGAGAAATCCTCTGGTTTTTGCAATTTTCAGCCTTTTTGTGCTGGTTTTTCCTCCTCTTCATGGATTTATCTACCTTTGGTCTTTGATGCTGGTGACTTTCAGATGGAGTTTTTGCGTGGTTGTCCTATTTGTTGATGTTGATGCTATTGCTTTCTGTTTGTTAGTTTTCCTTCTAATAATCAGGCCCCTCTTCTGCAGTTCTGCTAGAGTTTGCTGGGCGTCCACCCCAGACCCTGTTTTGCCTGGGTATCACCAGCAGAGGCTGCAGAACAGCAAAGATTTCTGCCTGTTCCTTCCTCTGGAAGCTTTATCCCAGAGGGGCACCCACCAGATGCCAGTTGGAGCTCTCCTGTATGAGGTGTCTGTTGACCCCTGCTGGGAGGTGTCTCCGCGTCAGGAGGCTCAGGGGTCGAGGACCCACTTGAGGAGGCAGTCTGCCCCTTAACAGAGCTTGATCACTGTGCTGGGAGATCCATTGCTCTCTTCAGAGCTGGCAGGCAGTAATGTTTAAGTCTGCCGAAGCTACGCCCACAGCCACCCTGCACAGATGCTGTGTCCCGGGGAGATGGGAGTTTGATCTATAAGCCGCTGACTAGGGCTGCTGCCTTTCTTTCAGAGATGCCCTGCCCAGTGAGGAGGAATCTAGAGAGGCAGTCTGGCTACAGTGGCTTTGCGGGGCTGTGGTGGGCTCTTCCCAGTCCCAACTTCCTGGAGGCTTTGTTTACACTGTGAGGGGAAACAGCCTATTCAATCCTCAGTAATGGTGGATTCCCCTCCCCCCACCAAGCTCGTGCATCCCAGGTCAACTCCAGACTGCTGTGCTAGCAGTGAGAATTTCAGGCCAGCAGATCTCAGCTTGCTGGGCTCTGTGGAGGTGGGATCCGCTGAGTAAGACCACTTGGCTCCATGGCTTCAGCCCCCTTTCCAGAGGAGTGAATGATTCTGTCTCGCTGGTGTTCCAGGCGCCACTGGTGTACAAAATGAAACTCCTGCAGCTAGCTCGGTATCTGCCCAAACGGCTGCCCAGTTTTGTGCTTGAAACCCAGGGCCCTTGTGGTATAGGCACCGGAGGGAATCTCCTGGTCTGTGGGTTGCGAAGACCCTGGGAAAAGCATAGTATCTGGGCTAGATAGCACTGTCCCTCATGGCATAGTCCCTTATGGCTTCCCTTGGCTAGGGGAGGGAGTTCCCAGATCCCTTGCACTTCCCAGGTGAGGCAACTCCCCACCCTGCTTCTGCTCACCCTCCTTGGGCTGTACCCACTATCTAACCAGTCCCAGTGAGATGAGCCACGTACCTAAGTTGGAAATGCAGAAACCACCCACCTTCTGTGTTGATCTCGCTAGGAGCTGCAGACCGGAGCTGTTCCTATTCAGTCATCTTGCCCAGGAATCAGTTTTTTGTTTGTTTGTTTGTTTGTTTGTTTGTTTGTTTGTTTGTTTTTGAGATGGAGTCTCACCCTGCCACCCAGGCTGGAGTATAATGGCACGATTTCAGCTCACTTCAACCTCTGCCTCCTGGGTTCAAGCGATTCTCCTGCCTCATCCTCATGAGTAGCTGGGATTACAGGTGTCCACCATCACTCCCTCTAATTTTTGTATTTTTAGTAGAAATGGGGTTTCACCATGTTGGCCAGGCTGGTCTCAAACTCCTGACCTCATGATCCACCTGTCTCAGCCTCCCAAATTGCTAGGATTACAGACATGAGCCATTGGCACCCGGCCATAAGGAGAGGTTTTAAGAGAACTTAAAAACAGAAAATGTTAAGTGGTATGCTATTGTTCTATGCTATTGAAACTGTCTTATAGGAAAGTATTATTTTTCTTTACCTTTGTCTGCCCTTTTACCTCCTACTTTCAGCTCCTAAAAAATATATTAGATTAATCAAATAGGATAAAAGTCTTATACTTTTAAGCTTATAATGCATTGTGCTAAAGTCAGCCCTCTGTCTCCGTAGGTTCCATAGCTATGGATTCCACCAAACATGGACCAAAAATATTCAGGAAAAAAATAAACTAACAATACTACTATTTTAAAATACACATTTTAAAATACAATATAACAATTGTTTACATACCATTTACATGTTATCAAGTATTACAAGTAATACAGAGATTACTTAAATTATACTGAAGGATGGCACAGTTATGTACAAATACTATGCCATTTTGTATAATGGACTTGAGCATCCATGGTGTTCTCACTGCTTCTAATTATTTCATTAGGACATTCTCATGGAAACAGGATTCATAATATTCCCATGTCCCCAACCCAGCCTTTTTCTGAAAATACATAGTTATAGATGGTGTCTTAGAAGATGTGCTTTACGGGGCCAGGCATGGTGGCTCACACCTATAATCCCAGCACTTTGGGAGGCTGATGTGGGTGGATCACTTGAGGTCAGGAGTTTGAGACCAGCCTGGCCAACATAGTGAAACCCCATCTCTACTAAAAATACAAAAATTAGCCGGGCGTGGTGGCGTGTGCCTGTCGTCCTGCTACTTGGGAGACTGAGGCATGAGAATTGCTTGAACCCGGGAGGCAGAGGCTGCAGTGAGCCGAGATGGTGCCACTGTACTCCAGCCTGCGTGATAGAGTGAGACTGTCTCAAAAAAAAGAAAGGAAAAGAAGATATGCTTTAAAAAGTCTAATTCTGCTGTGTTACTGTAGCTAATGTGCTCTCTGCATTTTTTTTTTTTTTAGTATTTTCATGTTCCAGACAGTGCTACTTTTAGCATTTGCCCAGGTGGAGAGCAGCCTGCTATGAAATCCAGCTCCCTTCCTTGCTGGGACTTGATGCCTGCCATCAGTCAGTCAGTGCTGGATGCATCCCTGCTTCAGAAACAGATCATGCTGGGCTTTTCTCCTGCCCCAGGTGCTGACAGCTCACAGTGCTGGAGCCTGCCAGCTATAGTTAGACCAGAGTTTCCCAGACAGAGTGTGGCAGTACCCCTTGGGAATTTCCGGGAAAATGGATTCTGTACCAGGTATTTTATGTTTGTATAAATGTCTTTCTTCTTTGCTTGTCAGTCTAGCTGTTCATCTAGATGCCAAGAGAGATAGAATGGTTGTAGTGCTCCCCATATGTAATACTAGGCTTTATTTTTAATGACTTTTAGATATTGTATACAGTGAGTCAAGTGTTGTGATCACATATGGCTTGTCCCAGCATACTACTTAAGAGATTTTTCCCCTTATGAAGCTTATGCTGGGGGGGAAATGATGGTACTTGTACCACAGAATGTCATTATATGAAAAGATCATATGTATGATCATACAAATAGCATTGTATGAAAAGATCATATCATAATGGAAAAATTACCTGTTACGAGTTCTTAGCCTCCATAAAATTATAAGAAATAAGGTTTAAAATATGAGCAAGTCAAGTTGGAAAACCTTTTTCTTTTCCCATATTTTACTTTTACTTCAAAATGGAATTTTTCTCAAAAAGTCATTAAGAGAGATAAGTTAGATAAACACAAGTCACAGAAGACTCTGTTCTGTGGTTGTTCCTGCACGCAAGTTGCTCCGATGACCGATTACCAGTTATGCAAATAACAACCACAGAATCAAGCCAGAGATGTATAATGGTTTGTTCATACTGGACTTCTATTATGTGGTTGTTTTGCATGTAAAATGTCCCTTCTGCAGCTCTCAAGAATAACTTATTTATAGTATATTTAACAGCTGCAAAAGAAAACATATTGTGCCCTTATGAGAAGTACCTTATTTTCATGATCATGAATTTATAGGCTTTGAGATTTTAGCAATGCTAACTCTTTTGATGTAACATTTTAAAAGACAAGAGAGATTTATAATAGTAATATTTTAAATAAGTTATTCATAATGGCCAGGTTCTGTTCTTCACACATCCCTCCTTCTTTCACAGTATTCACAAAATCCTTGATTTTACAAACATTTGTCATCTCTTACACTGTAGAGGAGTGGTTATCCTTACATTCTGGTTGGAGATGTTAAGCATAGTGAGTTTAAGGGTGTTTTTGAAAGTTATATGAACTTATGTCTATAAACACAACATTTTTTAAAAAACAAAATTTGAAACTAAACTTAATTTGGAAATTAAGCTTAAAAATCTGATAATTACAGTATAATTTAATCTTATCTATAAATACTAAGCTAGATATAGGACAGAAAGTACCATACGTGAGTCCTGGCCCCAGCCTTCTTGGCTATCAAAAATAAATTACCTGAGGTTGGCTCGCATAGCTCTTTTAAAATGAGGCTGGGAAAGGAACTTTGCTGTTTATCCAAGAACCGTACTCTGAAAATGAATTTATTTCGTGCTGTTCCATCTCCTCATCTGTTTCCTTCCCTCAATTCAACCAATAGCACACATTAGATGGTGGTATTAATGTGCTTTTACCAAATGCTAATGGACCATTCACTTTGACATTTCACACAAATACAATCTTTAGGAAGTACTCACACTGGCAAATAAGATGGATGGCAAATGGAAGCTTTTTAGAGCATTATTGACCCCTTTTAGTCAGCTGAGGGCCACATTTGGCAAATTATCTGATTTCTTTGATTAATTTTGACAATCATTCCATGTAATTTAGGCTTCAGAGTAATTTTTTTTTTCCTGCTTCAATGAAATATTCTTTGTGGTAGTCTGTAATCTAAATAGGAAAATTTCTCTCTCTTCATCACAGAAGGCAACCTGTACTCACACAGTTGGTTTTCTAACTCCAAATAATACAGCTTTGCTCCTGCTAATCAAAATGTACATTTTTTAAGGTGTGATGGGCTTATGGAAATTGACAGCAAACATCAGCCCACCTACCTTTAGAAAAAAGAGCAAGCACCCAAATTCTCTAGTAGTCCTTTGAAAAGCAGGTCAGCTCTTTTTTTTTTTTTTTTTTTTTTTGATACAGGGTCTTGCTCTGTTGCCCAGGCTCGAGTGCAGTGGCACAATCACGGCTCACTGCATCCTCAACCTCCCAGGCTTAAGCCAACCTCCCAGGCTCCAGCCATCCTCCTCCCACCTTAGCCTTCCAAGTAACTGGGACCACAAGTGTGCACCACCACACCTGGCTAATTTTTGTATTTTGCTGTAGAGATGGGGTTTTGCCCTTTTGCTGAAGCTGGTCTTGAACGCCTGGGCTCAGGCAATCCTCCTCCCTTGGCTCCTAAAGTGCTGGGATTATAGGCGTGAGCCACCATGCACAGACTACCAAGCACTTTTAAGAAAGAAGAAAGTACCCTGCCTGGCTAAGGAGTTTAACACACATATGCATCGGGGGGAAAAAGAACAACAGGAAATATTAGCACAAGGTTAGCTATAGTTCTCTCTGGATGATAGAATTATTTTGTTTGCCTTTAAGTATTTTTTCACATTTTAGGAATATTATAGATATGTTACTATTGTCAGAAAAGAAATCTCCCCTGAGTTATAAAAGAGATATTTTCAAGTTCTGAATGTTGCAAATCTAAATAAACATGTTCCAGGAGAGAAAGCATTCATTTTTTTCCCTAAACATTTCTGTCATTTGACTTGATTCTGTTCTAGGGCTATAGTGCTGACATATCAAGAACACCTTGGAGTGACTTACTTAACCCTCTCAGAAGACCCTAGTCCTCGAGTAATTATCCACAACAGATGTCCAATAACAGTGCTTATAAAGGAAAACATTAAAGGTATGTTTTATACTGTCAAATTTAGATAATACTAAATGTGTATTTTTTTTCTGGGGTTTTTTGATTTAGTAGTTACCTGTGATCCTGTGGAAAAAATATTTAAATAGATGTATTAATCATCTATTTTTGAGAAGTTTCTTTTGCCACATTATGTTTACTGTCCCCCAGGTCTCTGTCTTTAAGGGCTAATTCTGATATGCCTTTTTTTAAATTTCAGATATTCCAAAGTTTGAGGTTTATTGCAAAAAAATTCCCTCCGAGTGCTCAATTCATCATGAGCTGTATCATCAGATTTCCAGTTATCCAGACTGCAAGACCAAAGACTTACTTCCGAGCCTCCTTTTGAGAGTTGAACTGCTGGATGAAGTAACAACTGAGTGGAGTGATGCCATCGACATCAACAGTCAGGGAACGCAGGTCAGTGAGCCGTGTGTTCCTGCCAAGACCCAAAGAAAAATGTCCTTTTCTGAGGTTTCGTTGGTTGCCTATTTTTAAACATAATGTTCTAGATGCTGAACATCTTTTCTTTGTGTGAAAGAGCATGTGAATCCATTTTTACATCCTCATTAAGTTATAAATTCTCAAACTCAAGTATGTATCTGCAAAGTAGACTATAAAACCATTGACCAAAGAGGAGCACTTAGTAAAAGCAGGCCCATCTTGGATCTAATCCAAGGTCAAAATGGAAATCAAATTGTTAGGCTTATTTAGATAGAACATAGTTCAGCTGTACAGATTTTTGCAAAGTCATAATACAAATCCTCTTTTGTGTATTACTAGGATAAATATGTGTATTTTAAAATTACTAATTTTTATTACATAAAACCCCACAAATGGAAGTTTTATTACATAAAACGCCAAAAATAGAAGTAGGTTTAAAAACCTGAGCAGATAAAATGTCTTAATTTGTTTCTGTCTTCGTCTGGATGTTAGTGATACTAATTTTGTTGAAAATAGGATAAGAACTTAGCATTTCCTTTCTTCTGGACTTAAAATTTACCATTTGTTAGTGTGTAATTTAGTGGCATTAAATATACTTACAGTGTTGTATAACCATCACCACTATTTCTGAAACTTCTTTATCATTACAAACAGAAACTCTGTACCCAGTAAGCAGTAATTCCCATTCTCCCCTCCTCCAACCCCTGGTAGCTCTCTTCTTCTTTGTCTCTGTCTCCACGAATTTGCCTGCTCTGAGCATCTCAGATAAGTAGAATCATAAAATATGTATCCTTTTGTGTCTGGCTTATTTCACCTAGCATAAGGTTCTCAAGGTTCGTTCATGTTTTAGCATGGATCAGAACTTCATTTGTTTTTATGAGCGAATAATATTGTGCCATACTTTTTAAAAAATGTCTTTCACATTTATTAGTTCATTTGGTCTTCGCAACAAGCTTCTGAGGTAGGCTACTGTAATGGTTACAAACCACATATTAAAGTTATAAATGCATTTGCAGGCCGGGCGCGGTGGCTCAAGCCTGTAATCCCAGCACTTTGGGAGGCCGAGATGGGTGGATCACAAGGTCAGGAGATCGAGACCATCCTGGCTAACATGGTGAAACCCCGTCTCTACTAAAAAATACAAAAAACTAGCCAGGCGAGGTGGCAGGCGCCTGTAGTCCCAGCTATTCGGGAGGCTGAGGCAGGAGAATGGCGTGAACCCGGGAGGCAGAGCTTGCAGTGAGCTGAGATCCGGGCACTGCACTCCAGCCTGGGCGACAGAGCGAGACTCTGTCTCAAAAAAAAAAAAAAAAAAAAAAAAATGCATTTGCAGTAATAATAATGGTTATCATTGAATAATCACTTACTCCATACGAGGCATTGTTCTAAGCACTTTACATTCATTCTCATCTAACCTTGACAACAGCCATACAAGTTAGGGACTATCATCTCCACGGAGGGAGAAGTAGAAACTAAGACCTCCAGGAGTACCTCGGTCTAATTTGCATGTAGTGGAAGCAACAGGCCTGGAATTTTATCCAGATTTGCCAGACTGCAAAGCCAGTGCTCTGAGCACAATGCATGCTATTTCCTTACATGAAACTCCTTGCCACCCCTCTTTCCCAGTCCTCCTGGCACATTCTTTCTCATCTCTCAAGATTTCATGAAAGCCCCTGTGAAGTGTATTTGTGAAGTGTGGAATCACTGATCTGCTAAGGGAGAGAAGGAAAAAGGGAGGGGTCTGGGAAGAGCAGTAGCTGTGGAAACTGGTGAAGGACCTGGCTGGAGACAGAGGAAGGGATGGCTGAGTGGCCTGGAGGGCCACACTCACCCTGGAGACCTGCATTTGTAGTGGCCACAAACTACTCAGGGGTGTGCTTTCTGTCAGCTGTGCTCAGGGGCTGAACAGTGAAAACCCACGGGATCTATGCAGCCTCAGAAGATGCTCCCAGTCTCATTAATTTACAAAATAAATATTGCAAGCTTCTCAGGGGTCCCTGAACTCCCCTGTCTGGGTTTAAAGATTTTTGAAATCCTGCTTATATTTGAGTTAGGAATTCTTAACGATAGACATTCTTCCTGTCAAACCTTATTTTGGGGATTCCCATTCACTCTAAATTTCCTCAAAACTTTGTAGTCAGGGATACTTCAAAGCTAAGAGGAGATGCTCTTTCCAACACCCTTATCATCGTGGTCTGAGGACCCAGCAATCTCATGTTCCCATTAATCTTTTAGGAGCTGTGTGCCATATGTCCTGCAGACCATGGTTTACTTCCTACTCTGGAGGAAGATTTGTTTCAGACCCTCACCGACATCTCCTCAGTAATATCCCAGGGCATATAAATCACTGAGGAGCAAAGGGAGCTGTGTCCTCTGATGAAAGGAAGGAGCAGTCCTTCTGGAGGAGGGAGTTTGTCTTCCAGGAACCTTCCTCAGCCCTTGGTCTGTGAATTTCAAAGCTGACCTAAACAAGCAAAATCAAAACACTATAAAACGCCCATTATGCTGCAAGGAAGAAAACTCCTTTAACTTTTTTCAGTCAAGCCCTCTGCTTCCGTTGTGTAGATAAGACAGTCTCATGTTGTAGAATTTTGAAGGATTGCATGAGGAAATATGCACAGAGGAGTTGTATAATCTCACAGAGTATTCTTTGGACCAACAGTTATTGAGAAGACCTGCTCACATGTAGGCTGCAGAATACTGATTGTAAAGTTGCTGCAGGCTTTCGGAGGTTGGATCCTTGGCTCACACCTGGTCAGAAGACATCTCATGGTTATTCAACCAGAGACCTGAAGGTGGCACCTGGTGCTCGTGCACATGATTTGATAGTTGGTGGTAGCCTGACTTTAGGACAGAAAGTCTTTAGGTGCTCAATAAATAAAGTCATAAAAGTAAGTTTACACCGATAATTTTAAGTCATAATTTTGATCCTACCAGGAAAATAGTTCAGACTCCTGTCATAGTGTATAGGATTTTAATTTCTGATACTCAGAAACTATTTTTGTCAGAATTAGGCAATGTTATTTTGAAAAAGTCAAAACAAGGAACAAAGAAAACATAGTAGTTACCACTTAACTACCAACAACATTGAGAAGCCTGCTTCATTCATTCAGTCGACAAACACTGAGTTCCTAATGTATGCCAGACATTATAACTTGGTACTGGCACCATGTAAAATATACTGAACAAAAATGGAGCACAGCCTCTGCCCTCAAGTTTACATGTGGAGGAGATAGATAATAAGTAATCTCATGGGTAGTTGTATTATAAGCACTACGAGGAGCTATGCAGGAAAGGTACAGCTGTGCTATGTGGTTGTACAGCAGACAAGTTTGAGAGGTCAAGGAGGGTGTCTCTGATGGAGAGACCTTGCCTCTGTGTCTTCAAGGTGAACAGGCTCTCCCTAGACAAGAGAGTAGGGAATCTTTCTAGGTAGAAGGAGCAATATGTTTGAAGCTTCAGTGTTCAGAGGGCACGTGGTCCTTTTAGGGAACTAAATGCCAGTGCGGCTGTAGCACCAGATGACAGAGGGTAGGAGAGGGGGCTGGTGAGGCAATGAGAGACCAAACCTGGAAAGGCCCCATGGGTCCTATCAGGAATTTTGGTTTTTATCTTATGAGTCATGGGAAGTCATTGCATTATGAAAAGTACTTGCTGAGCCATTGAACTGCAAAGAATGAGTAGTTTGAACCCCAGAAAGTGAATTAAAATGATCCCTTTGCAGGTAAATTCCCTTCTGAAAAGATCCATTAAATTCTCATGATCTTTGACTCTTAGCAGACGTTCATAGTCGGGTCATTGTCACTGCTGTTTCTTCGCAAATGGATTGTTTTGTGGGGAGGAGAGAATGACAGTCCTTCATGTTTCTACAGCTCTGTGCCATTTACCAAGTGTTTTCACAGGCACAGTCTCCATTCTTTTATTCATTGTTCAAAGTTTTACTGAGGACCTATCAGGTGCCAAGCCCTTTGCCCTAAATAAGGCATAATTCCTGCCTTCAAGGACTTGAGTAACCAATAAATGCAGTAAAGGGAAGATAAAACCTTTGATCACTGCAAAAATTCTAAGATAGGGTGATAATTTTTATGTTTATTTACTGATGAGAAATTTGAAGCTTAAAGAGGAATCAGCTAGGTGACTTACAACTAAGCAGGAGCAAGCTGGAGCCTAAATCTGCTCCCGTGTGGTCCAGTCCTGTTTTTCCTACACCAGGCTCAGGCCACTTGTCTGTCCTCTGAAGTCTTGCCCTGAAGCTGCCTGAAAGTTCATCAAAGCACAGGTTAGAAGAGATTTTCCAATCTCCCCATTTACCTAATGCAAGAATCCCTTCCATGACATCTCACCCCAGAAGGTGCTCCCAGTGTAATAGTCATGACTTATCCAGTGGTGGCTATGAGAAATTTTCTCTTGTATCAGTCTGAAAACTATTACTCTGTAGCATCCATTCATTCATCTTTGTTTTGCCATCTGGGACATCACAGACTGTTTATTTCCCCTCAAATACAGCAACGCAACAATTATTTGAAGGCAGCTCCAACATCCTTCCTAAGTGTTCCCTTATCCAGGCCACACATTTCTGGTTCCTTGAATCATTCCTTCAGTAAATGCAATTTCCACACCCATCACCACAGTTACCCTATGTGAACACTCTAGCGTGTTATGTTCCGTTTTAAAAATCTGGCAGCCGGAATTACACACAGTATTCCAAATGTGGTCTAACCAGCTATTACCTCCCTATGCTTCCATTAATAAAGTAAAAGATTGAGTTAGCTTTTTCTTAATGAGTTCAGACTGTTAGTTATATTGAACTTGTGGTCAACCACATCCCCCAGGTCTTTATCATATGACTTGATATACAGTTGACTTTTTGAACCCAAAGACAGGACTTTACTTTTATCCCAAGCAAATTAAGTCTTGTTGATATTGGCCTAGTCCGGCTTGTTGAAATCACTTTTTAAAAAATTGTGATGCTGTCATCTAACATATTAAGTATCCCTGGTAGCTTTATGTCATCCATAGATGTGGTGAGCGTGCATTCTACATGTTTGTCCAGGTCATTACTAAATATGTTGAACAGGACAAGTTCATGGTCGACATACTGCAGTGAATCACTAGACACTTCCCAAATGCATGGGGTCATTCAGCCAGACTCTACTGTCATCTAGTCCATGTTTCTTAAGTAAGAAAATGCATCTAAAATCACTTTTAAACTATACTGTATAAGATACTATCTACAAGAATATCAGAACATACTTTGTTAAATGCCTTGATGAACCAGGACTCAAATGTGTAATCTCTCCATTTGGTGCAGATCACACAGAGGTAACCTTGAACACTGAAGCTTAAAGCAGCAGGTAGTAATTTTCAGAGTTATCTCTACCCTCCATTAAGGAATTTTTATAAAGAAAAAAAGTCAATGCAGGTGAATGTCTGATTTATAAAATGTGTAATGCAGGTATTTTGACTTCTTGCTTATTTTGCTCACCTTCCCAGTACTCCAGGGCACAGTTGAACAGATACCAGCAAGTTGGCACTGACTTCTGAATGTCTGCTAGGTGCCCTGGTCTAGAGTCTTCTATGTGTTTACAGTTTGTTCTGGCTGAGTTTCCAAAGATACTCAGGAGTAGTGATTTCCCTAAGATGTTTTTCAAAAACTATACAGTAGGAAAAAGTTACATCCAGAATATCTACTGTTTTCTTTTCGTCTCTATCCGATCCTTCCTACCTTGATCAACTTAGAAATTCATCTTCTTTTCTTCTCTTGGATATCTAATTCACCTCATACCTTTAGGTACTGCCTATCACCCAGTCACTCCCAGAAATTGATTTCCGGCCCCCACATTACTCCCAATATGCAAATCTGTGTTTTTGCCTGCCCACTAGACATCTCAGCCTGAAAATCCTATAAGCATCTGAAATCAACACATCTGAAACCAAGATGATCATTTTTCTTACCCCAAGCCAGCTTCTTCTGGAGTCTCTGCATTAGTTAATGTCATCCCTGTTTTCCCAGTACAAAAACCGTAAATACAATGGATTCAGATAATATTGAATGCCTGTTTTATCTCAGGCTCTCTACAGGTATAGTCATTAGTCCCTGTCACATCCGTTAAAAGTAGATGCTACCCAAAGCTCTGAGAGGTGAACTTGCTCAGGATAAATGGTCCTGGGATTCAAACCCAGGACTGTGTGGTTTCCCAGCCTGCCTTCTGCCTACTGCTTCCCAGTGTCTTCCTTTCTTTCTGATCCACCACACATCCAGTAGGCCACCAGCTTCTGTCAGAAATACCTCAGAAACATCTCTGGAATATGCCCCTTCCCTCTGTGACCAGGGTTATCTCTGGAATCTGCCCCTTCCTTCTGTGACCAGGGTCTGCTTCAAGCCTTTGGTTCATCATCTCTCTCCCAGCTTTTAGCAATAGTACCTTAATAGTTCTCTCCATTGTCAGCCTCTCCACTCTCAAGTCTCTCTCCATAACTACCCCCCAAATGATTCCTGAAGCGCAGACTCCAGCCCAGAGAAGAGAATCCAGTCCACCAGGTTGCTTAAAACAGACCTCCACCTGAGACTAAGCAGGCCCTATTTCACTCCTGTTCCCCCTCTACAGGCCAGGGCTCAATCGCTTCTTCCCACCTTTCAAAGTCTAAGTCTATAATTCTTCCATAGCATGGTTTCCTACTTAAGATACTCTTTTACAGACTACTTACATAGTGATATCAATAGTACATTTTAAATTTATTCCTTCCGAAAATGGGGGATGAAATCTTTTGTGAGAAATGACTTTTAGCCCAAAGTCAGCTGCACAAATAAAATGCCTAAGTAGCATACTTTCAGATCAGTTTAGACATATCAACTTGCAGCAAAACATGAGTGTGATACTATCTATCTTCAACTTAAATGTTCAAAAGTAGGGGGCCAGGTGCAGTGGCTCATGCCTATAATCCCAACACTTCAGGAGACCGAGGCAGGAGGATCACTTGGGGCCAGGAGTTTGAGACCAGCCTGGGCAACATAGCGAAAACCCCTGTCTCTACAGAAAATTTTTTTTAAAAAATCACCAAGCATGGTGGTGCACACCTCTATTCCCAACTACTCAGGATGCTAAGGTGGGAGGATCACTTGAGCCCGGGAGCTGGAGGCTGCAGTGAGCTGTGATCACACCACAGCATTCCAGCCTGGTTGACAGAGTGAAACCTGTCTCTATTTTTAAGAAAAACGCAACAAATATTTTGTCACCTTGTAATTAATTTACTTAGTAAAATTGTTATAATTGTAAAAAATATTTGTTACATACAATCATTCAAATAAAGATAACTGAATAGATAGAAAAGCACAAGTTATATTAAAATGCTTCTTGTTTGTAATTGTCATAGAAGATATTGTACTAAGTAGAAACCAGTATCCAGGCCTCAAATGGTTTTCTTAGACCTAACATATGTACGATGGGGCTGCGCACAGAGACTCATGCCTATAATCCCAGGACTTTGGGAGACCAAGACAGGCAGATTGCTTGAGCCCAGGAGTCTGAGACCAGCATGAGCAACATGGCAAAAATCTGTCGCTACGAAAAATACAAAACTTAGCTAGACATGGTGGCAAACACCTGTAATCCCAGCTACTCGTGAGGCTGAGGTGGGAGGATCAACCGAGCCCAGGGAGGCGGAGGTTGCAGTGAGCCATGATCGTGTCACTTCACTCCATCCTGGGTAACAGAGTGAGACCCTATCTCAAAAAATAAATATGATAATATCTTGCTACTGAAGTGCTCTAACACAGATTCAAATGGCAAAACAGTGAGTCTCTTAGTATATGTCACCTAGAGCCTTCCACACCACCCCACCTCACCCTACTAGTGAAGTGAAGAAATAAAAAAGAACCAAATGATGACATTGATCAGGACTGGCTGGGTTATTCTGTGGTAACAAACAGCTGGAAAAAAAAAATCCCCTTGGCCATCAATCATTTATCATTTTTTTCCCCACACACAGAACAAATCTTCTCCCCAAGGTTGGAAGCAGTCACTCCATCACACTTGAAGTCCAGCACTTCTGAGCGATGCTCAGTCTGGATGTGACACCCTTTCATCTGGAAACCTGTGGACTTACCTGTTCCCCATTTCCCTGCCATTTTATAGGAGAGGGTAACAGTAATAACCCCTGCACTGTGGAAGGGGGAAGAATGACAGACATACAGCAGTCTCCTGCCTATGGCAATTCTGAATGTTTTCTGGGCACATATTATGGGGTCTATACCCTGGAAGCAAGAAATCAGCTTTCACTGAGTACTGTTTCTAATCTTTTTTTTTTTTTTTTTTTTTTTTGAGACGGAGTCTCGCTCTGTTGCCCAGGCTAGAGTGCAGTGGCATGATCTCGGCTCACTGCAAGCTCCGCCTCCTGGGTTCACGCCATTCTCCTGCCTCAGGGTCCCAAAGTGGGGAGTAGCTGGGACTACAGGCGCCCACCACCATGCCCAGCTAATGTTTTTGTTTTTTTTAGTAGAGACAGGGTTTCACTGTGTTAGCCAGGATGGTCTTGATCTCCTGACCTTGTGATCCACCCGCCTCAGCCTCCTAAAGTGCTGAGATTACAGGCGTGAGCCACTGCGCCCGGCCCTGTTTCTAATCTTGAAGGAGCTCTTATGATTATCCTTCAGGTTCCTGGCTCCACCCTCTGGGAGATCTTCCTTGGCCACTTGAAGTTTGTATTGCATCTCAAATAATTACAGTCGTTTTTAGTCCAGGTTCGTAAGTGTATAGGGCAGTGGTAATTTCTCAACTTAGTAGACTTCTTACCTATTTGGTTCCAGAAAATTCCCTGTGCCAGGAACCATATCCATGGTCCATAAGACACATTTCTTTGCTTACTTGCTTCCTTCCTCTCTAGATTTAAGAGAGCTTCTACAGGAAAGTTATACCCTTGATCTGCATTTTTTTCCAAGTCAATATAACAGTTAAGAAGTTTCAACAGTGTGTTGCCTATAGTCAGTCTTAAGGCTAAGTGTTAATCTGCCTTTGTGTTCAGAGGCTAATTTTAGACCTTGCTGTTTGAGGCTTTATCTTAGTCTGTTCAGGCTGCTATATCAAAATACCTCAGACTGGTAGTTTATAAACAACAGAAACGTATTGTCACAGTTCTGGAGTCTAGCAAGTCCAACATCAAGGTACTGGCAGATTCGGTATCTGGTGAGGACTCACTTCCTAGTTCATGGATGACCATCTTTTCACTGTAACCTCACATGATGGAAGTGATGAGGGGTTTCTCAGGTTTTTTTTTTTTTTGAGAGGGAATTTCACTCTTGTTGCCCAGGCTGGATAGAGTGCAATGGCCCGGTCTCAGCTCACTGCAACCTCCGCCTCCTGGGTTCAAGCAATTCTCCTGCCTCAGCCTCCCGAGTAACTGGGATTACAGGCACCCGCCACCACACCCAGCTAATTTGTGTATTAGCTGGAGAGATAAAGTTTTACCATGTGTTAGTCAGGCTGATCCTGAACTCCTGATCTCAGGCAATCCACCTGCCTCAGCCTCCCAAAGTGCTGAGATTACAGGCATGAGCCACTGTCCCTGGCCTCAGGCTTCTTTAATAAGGACACTAATCGCATTCCAAAGGCCCTGCCTTCTAATATCATCACACTGGGGGACTAGAATTTCAGCATATGAATTTTGGGGGAACACATTCAGAACATAGTAGGTTTAAAAGTATTTCTAACTTTGCAAGGTTCTAAATTTCTGGAATCTCTGTATTATCTTCCATTTTTATTTGTAACCTGGCCAATTCTTTCCTGAGCTCATCTCTTCATAAAACAAAATGTAGTGTTCCAGACACAGGCAACAGCAGCCAACATGCCACCACTGATGTTTGGTTTTCAGACCTCATCTTCTAGAGCTACAGATTTATTAAGTTTATGATCTACCTCCCAAGTCATCTCAAGCAACAGTTTTACTGAATATCTTACCACTTCAAAATATATATGCCCATTTTTATAGCGTTCAATATCAATTTCTACTGTCTGACCATTAAGCCAGGGTCTCATATTGTAGGATTTTGTTAGAACACTACTTCTATCACCAATATCTATATTAGTAATATAAGCTCAGTTATGCTGCCTATCATAAACCTAGAACTTCTTGTTCATGCTAAATGCCTAGTGTGTGTCTTCAGGGGGTTTTGTTCTACATGGTCACTCAGGGACCCAGGTTGATGGAAAGTTCATCATCTCGTATTTACCCCCTTGTAACTAACCACCCCAAAACCTACTGGCTTAAAAGAAGAGTGATTAACAACTTCTCATGATTCTGAGGAAGTGGCCAAGTGACTTTTCTGCAGGATGAGCCTGAGATTAGTCATGCATTTGCATTCACTTGGAGAGTTGGCTGAGGTATGGGTTCAGCTGGGAAGTCTGGGTGTTGGTCTCACCATGTTGTCTGTCCTCCTTATGGAGGCTAGCCCAGGGTGGCAAGTGGGAAAACCCCAATAAGCAAGCTGTATCAAGCTTCTTACTTGCTGATGTCATGTTAGCTGAAGAAAGTCACATAGCCACGCCCAATGTCAGTATGGGAAGGTACTACACAAGGGCATGGATACTGGGATATACAAATTCATTGTGCAACAGTCTTCCACAGCTATCTAGAGCAGAAGTCAACAAATATTTTTTTAAGGTCTGGATTGTAAATATTTTAGGTTTTGCAGGCCTTATGTTTTCCCATCTTCTCATTAGGATGGAGAGATATGTAAGTAAATGAGCATGTTCCAATAAAGCCTTATTCACAATAGCAGGCAGTGGACCAGATTTGGCCCACCACTGAGCTGTGGAACATAAAGCCTTTATTTATTCTCTAGAAGGAATACATGTCAATTCTGCCTTTAGCCCATTGGCCAAAACTAGTCACAAGACCGTATCTAACTGCAGGGGTGATGGGGAGTATAATCCTGCTCTATTCCCAGAAGGAGAGAAGAGCTAGACATGGGTGGACACTGGAAGTCAATACAGCAGAAGCCACATTGAGAAGATGTATGTTCAGATCATCAGCCTTATCTTTATTGAGTACCCGGCACTGGTTGTAAGTACTGAAGAAAACACACAAAACCAGTGCCCTCACGGAGCTTACACAGAGTCCATGATGGTGAATACACTGAGAGGGAGAAGCATTTTATACACCTCTGCTCTGGAATTGTTAGCTGTCATCTCATTGTTTGTGTACTTGGCTTTTTCACCAGTTGGGCTGTGAGCAACGCAAGGGTAGGACTGCATCTTCTCTGTGCCTGATGCAGTGACTAATTCTTTGTAGGCACTCTTTAAGTGCTTGTCAAGTAATTGATTGTTCAAACCATTAGACCAAGATAAGGATTTACTTTGGATTGTGGGGAACCTGGATATAGATGCCTAATTCCTGTATCACTCAGGTACCTAACTCTCGAACCCCTAGAGCTGCCATTATACAAAAGGCTACAAGGTGTGAGTTGTTTCTCTAAATGTGAAAAGACAAGGATAGACTAAAGTCTGTGTCTCTTCCACTCATAGCAGTGAGTGAAAGGGACAACAAGCAAAAATTTCCCTCGAGAGTCTAGGTTTTTGGCCAGAAGTAACGTGAAAGTTCAGGTTAATTTGCTTGCCTTCAGAAGGCCCTTGGGGTGTTTAACAGAAACCATCACCTTACCTTAGGTTTATTATTCTAGAAAGTGTAAGTATCCTCATTTCATAATGCCTGAAGATCATTTCGAGACAGAGCAGAACAGTAAATATTTCTCTATTCGCATCCCCTCCCTCTCTCCTCTAAGGGGTCCTGAAGTTGTGTTTGGTGACTTAGGAAAAGGAATATGAGATGGGAGCACGGGACTTAAAAAGGTTTCTACTGAGTGGATAATTTCATATCATTCAACCTAGTAAAGAAAAGCAATTGATTTACCTTATGTATCATACCAAGGGATGGGGTTTATAAATAGGAATATTTCTTAAAGAATATCTCTTTTGTTTTAGTTTCATGAGCCGAGCCATTTTTAAGCCATTAATTATGTTTTAGTCTCAAACTTTTATTGTAAGTTTAATTTTTACCTTGGAACAAATAGGGCAAATTTGGAATACAAGTCTTTTGAAAAAGATATTTTTGCAAAACAGTCCATTTGGGAAACGTGTTCATAGAGAATACAGATAGAAAAAATGGACTCCATTTCTGCTGTCAAGAGGTTTACAATCTAATAATGGGGTCAGGCACATAAACAAGTAGCTGTAGTACAGACAATGATATTTTTGGTCAAATAGAAATATGGTTAAAATTGTTTTAGAATGTAGAAGTAGGTGTCAATCCAGAAGGGAATAGAAAAATTAAAGATGGCTTTATGGAATAAGCTATCCTTTAAGCTGTATGCACAAAGACATACAGGCTTTTGAAAGGACTTGTATGGGGAAAAGTATATTCTAGGCATAGTGAGTAGTGAGTGGCAGACAAGGGCTTCAGCTGAAGCAGAGGCTGTAGAATGAAAAAGAAGACAGCAGTGGAAGAACCAGGCAGAGCTGGAGGGGCTGGGCTGCAGCAAGGAACAGAGGCAGAAGGCAGAGGTGACATCCAGGTAACCTACACGCTGAAGATGGTCAGAAATTCTGAATTTCTGAAGTCCATGAGAAAGCCATTGCATGAGAAAGAAGGCCAGCGACCTTGAAGTTGCTTCCAAATGTGACTCTGTGGCTTTCTCCTGTGGTTCTGTGTACACTCTGGTGCTTCTTCATGTGATCAAAATTAGAATATATTCATTGTTGGTCAAGCAAGAGCCTACCTTTGTTCCGTCATCCAGGAATTTTCAGTCTGTCTGCTTTTATTTGCTGCCCTAATAATAACAAAGAGCCCAGACTTGGACTGAATTGATACTGCAAATCATCAGAACCAGCCTTCCCAAGCATAAGGAGTTTTTTGCCCCTACCCTCAGGTAATCCTGGCTGTGAACATGATGTTCTTGGAGTTGTTTTTTAAATGGCCTTGTTCTGTTTTCAAATATTTACCCATTTAAGCAACTCGCTATTTGATACTGAAAGGGTATTTGTTCTGCTGTCTGGCAGAGCGAATGTTCTGGATCCTGAGGTAGAGCTTTTTTCTAGGTCTTAGTCCATCTTTCCACGTTAGAAAAATTAATTTTTTATTCTGAACAAATTAACTTATATCTACCATTCTTGTTACAAGTTATGCAAAAGACCCTGGAGGGATTGTGATATGTTTTTAGGTGAGTTTTGAGGTATGTTTTTGTGTCCCTAGTCCAGAAGGACATCCCCATAGTAGTAAGTTAACACCCAAGAGCCTGAAAGTTGTTTGCACATTGCACTTCAAGTCCCGAGTTTTAGGGTTTTTTTCCACAGCGATTCATATGCACACATATAGCGGGCCCCATGTCTGGACTCCAGCCCACACAGAGTTATCTGCCAATTCCAAAGCAGCAGAGAATGAAGACACTCATGCCCCATCATCCATCATTTTTTTCTATGAACCTTACAGCCGAAGATTGAAAAATCTGGTTTTGATCTTTTGGGTTTTTTTTTTTCATTTCAAGTCAACTGAATAGCCCATACACATGGATATAAAGAAATATAACCAGGAATTGTTTGTGGTATTGAATCAGAACTGGAGACATCTGAAGTCAAGCCACTTCAGTAGTGTTTCTTATTTCTTTTTAATCAGATTTTGAATATTCTTTCTGCAGGTTGTGTTCCTGACTGGCTTTGGCTATGTGTATGTGGACACTGTACATCAGTGTGGCACAGTCTTCATCACTGTGGCCCCGGAAGGAAAAGCAGGACCTATTTTAACTAACAGCAATAGGTAGGTTTAATTATTTTCCCAGTAACAACATAGTAAGTGTTCCTGTTATAAAGTTGTAAACTTACTATTATCTTTGTCATCTCTACATATGTATTAAAGCTTTTTGTTAATTATCGCATAATCCATAAAAAATATGGTTATTAGCAATAAATCATACCTTCAATAGGTAGCAATAAACCATCTTTCCTAGATACCACTTCCACTCCTTCTGTGGTAGGTTTAACAAACTGATTTACAAACTATGCATCTTGGAATCATACCACTATTATTAGCATGAAATGCACATTAATACCTCTGTATCTGCATGACAGTGTAGTAATTAATAATAAAACTTAGCAATTAGAGCTATATCAAATATAAATACGCCTCTTAGAGTCATATTTTCCACCCCCCTCTTTGACCTGAATGTTGCCATCAGGTTTTAAAAACTTGAAATAGACAAAGAGTTAATATCCTTAATTTAAAAGAATTCACATAATTCAATAGGAATAAAGATAGCCTTACAGAAACAAAAATAGAGGCAATAGGCATAAACAGAAAATTCTAAGAAGAAGAAATATAAGTAATCAAAGAAATGCTAATTTATCAAATTAACAATGATGTCGTATCATATCCAGTCCTGGTGAAAGTGTAAATTGGTACTATTTCCTGGAAAGCACTTTAGTAATAACATGTTAAGAGCTTTAAAATTCTTTTGGCTTAGAAATTCCACTTTTAAGTGTGTTAAGAGTTTAAGAGTTAAGGAAGTAGAGACGTGGGCAAAGATATACACAGAGAGATGTACACAGTGAGAGATATCACACAGTTACAATGGCAAAATATTCAAAGTAAAAATGCCCATCCATAGGGAAATAGATGTACTATAATTGTACTATAAATGTTACAACTGCAAAAAGTAGATCTCAAAGAATTTGAATGGAATAGAAAATGCATGTTATATAATCTAAAATAAAACAAGTAGAATATAATATTGCATATATATGATCCTAGTTACGTGTTATCTATACATACATACACACATAAGTACATATGTATACATACTCACACAGAAAACATTCCTAGAAATAAGACTGAAAAGAAAACAATCAAAATTGGTAACAGATATGGGGTTAATGAATTATTTAATATTTAATTATTATTTGATTTCTGTATTTTGATTTCTTATAGCATTTATTTTATGATCAGAAAAAATAATTTAATATTAAAATATAAATACCACCAACTTCCATACATTTGTTTAAATATTTCTTTTAAAAAGTTCATTGCAACCGGGTGTGGTGGCTCACACCTGTAATCCCAGCACTTTGGGAGGCCGAGGTGGGCAGATCACCTGAGGTCAGGAGTTTGAGACCACCATGAGATGGCCAACATGGTGAAACCCTGTCTGTACTAAAAGTACAAAAATTAGCCAGCCTTGGTGGTAGGTGCCTGTAATCCCAGCTATTCAAGAGGCTGAGGCAGGAGAATCACTTGAACCCGGGAGGCGGAGGTTGCAGTGAGCCAAGATCACGCCACTGTACTCCGGCCTGGGCGACAAGAGCGAAACTCCATCTCGGGGGGATGGATAAAAAGTTTATTGCTTCTCATATATGGTTAAGAACTCATTAATTTGGATTCTGCTAATTTGAATTTATAATATTTCAAACAATGTTGGATAGGATGTTTTCTTTGCCCAAAAGTGTTCATAAAAAATTAATAGCATAATAAAATTGGAGATGAACTTTTAACTAGTATAGTACAAAATTTCAGGTTTATTCAACACTTTCAGAAACATTTTATTTAGGGCATAAATGTTAATGACAATAGAAGCAACCTTTCATGAGAAAAGTACAGGTATTTCTTGGAACTTCCTTAATTCATTCAACAAATGTTTTTCAAGGGCTTACTGGATGCCTACCACAGGATGAGGATACATCCATAAATAAAAAGGCCCAATCCTTGCCCTGGAGAGGATCACTTTCTCCTCATAGGCATGGAATTGGGCAGGGTGGCAGGGGGTGTAGAGAGTAAACATAAAAAGAAAGGAAATGTTATGGTGCAGTAGAAGGTCAGCATTCTACAGGGATGAAAACAGAGCTCAGTAAGAGGTGCTGGGAGTGCCGGGGCCAAGGGATTGGGAGAATGTAGTTTTAAACAAATTGGTGTTGGTAAGCTGCATTGAGAAGCTGGTATTTAGGCGGAGACTAGAAAGCAGTAAGGGGTTAGTAATATGACTATCTGAAGGAAGAGCTTCCCAGGCAGAGGGCACAGCCAGTTCAAAAGCCTCCAACAACGTGCCTGGCATTGAGGAGGAACAGGGAAGAGGCTGTCATGGGCCCAGTGGAGGGGGTGGAAGTGGAAGTAGCAGTGCATAAGGTCCAGGAGGTAAGAGCTAGAAGGACGGAGACCTCATGGGCCATTGAAGGGCTTAGCTTTAATTATAAGCGAAATGAGGAACTCATTGGAGCATTTTGAACATAGAAGTGACACACTGTGACTTAAATTTCTAGAAGATCATTGGCCGCTTTGTTAAAGTAAACTATAGAGAAACAAGGGCACAGGCAAGCAGGGAGACTAGTTAGGAGATGATTACGGTTGCTCATATTAGAGACACTGATGGCTTAGACTACAGTGGTGTCAGTGGAACTGTCAGAAACAGTCAGATTCTGGATCTACTTCTAAGGAAAAGTCAATGAGATTTTCCTAATACATTGAATGGCTAAAAATAGAGGCATCAAGGATGACACCCAAATTTTTGGTCTGAGCAACTGGTAGGATATGGTTGCCATTAACTAAGATGAGAGAGACTATCTCCAAGTTCAGGAGGAAAGATCAAGAGATTGGTTATAGACATGATAAGCTGAGATGTCATTTAGACATCTAAATGACCGTGTGGATAGGTAGTTAGATACACAAGATTGGAGTTCAGCGGGGAGCTCCAAGCTAAGTGTATACTTTGGAAGTCATCAACATATAGATGGTATTTTAGGTCATGAGACTGGATGAGATCCCCAAGGAAGTCAGTGAAGATGGGGGTGAGAAGAGGACCAAGGGCTGAGCCTTAGGCACTTTAAGAGGTCAGGGAGAGCAGGAAGATCTCCATAGGTAACTGAGGACGAGTGGTCAGAGAGGTAGAAGAGCTGAGAGAAGAGAGGAAAGAAAGTATTTCCAGGAGGAGGGAGTTGTCAGCTTGTTAGTATGTCAAGTAAGCAAAAACCTGAAAGTCCATCATTTGATTTAGCCAAATGGAAGTCACTGATGACCTTGACAGGAGTTGTTTTATTAGGCTGGGGATGGGGGCACAAAAGGCTGCTTGGAGCAAGCCTTAGAGAGCAGGGAAGGAGAGGAGTTGGAGACAATGTGTATAGAACACACTTCAGAGTTTCTATATAGAGAGGATCAGAAAAATGAGTGGTAGCTAAGGGAGAGTGGAGTCATGAGGGATTTTTTGAGCTGAGAGATGACAGCATGTTTACAAGCTGCTAGTAATGAAGAAAAAGATGATGGAGGAAAGGGGTGTGAGTTGCTGGAGGGATGTCTTTGAGTAGGTGAGAGCAGAGTGATTTAGTGCACTTTGGAGGGGTTCACCTGAGACAGAAGCAAGGGTGGTTCCACCCCAGAAATGGAGATGGAGAAGACCTGAGCATGGACTCAGGTATGGTTGGTGGGCAGTTGTGGCAGGAATTCCTGCTAACTTTTCTTCTGCTCACATGACCTTTTCAATTTAGGGAGTCTCAGTTACTTTATTCTCTCTTTCTGTCTTGTGATCATCATGATAGAGAATTAATACACAAAGACCAGAGGGATTTTGGAGTAAAAATCTGGTGTTGATAAGGGAAACATACAGAAACATGACAAGAGCTTATAATAGTCCCATTGGGAACATTTCCCAATACTGTTGGAGTGTGACAGGCTCCGTCCAGACACAATGTCCTGAAAGTTGAGTTCTTATTTGTTTCTTATGAGAGTCTGATATCCCATCAGGAGGTATTTAATAGGGTACTGTCATTAAGAAAGAAAGCAGAGAGAAAGAAAAGGTGAGTGGGGGAGACTAATGTTCTTGTCCCTTTCTCCTCTAGAGCCCAGGAGAAGATTGTTACATTCAAAATGTTTATCACTCAGTTGAGTCTGGCAGTGTTTGATGACCTCACCCACCACAAAGCATCACCTGAGCTTCTGAGACTCACACTGGACAATGTTTTTCTCTGCATGGCCCCGGGAGCTGGTCCCCTCCCTGGGGAAGAGCCTGCGGCTGCGTTGTTTGAACTTTACTGTGTGGAGATCTGCTGTGGGGACCTGCAGCTAGACAACCAGCTTTATAACAAGTCCAATTTCCACTTTGCTGTCTTAGTCTGCCAGGGAGAAAAAGCAGAACCCATTCAGTGTTCTAAAATGCAGAGTCTCCTCATATCTAACAAAGAGCTGGAAGAATACAAGGAAAACTGTTTTATCAAACTTTGCATCACCTTAAATGAAGGCAAGAGTATCCTCTGTGATATTAACGAGTTCAGCTTTGAATTAAAACCTGCTCGGTTGTATGTGGAAGACACATTTGTATACTACATCAAGACTTTGTTTGACACTTACCTTCCTAACAGCAGGTTGGCTGGTCACTCCACGCACCTCTCTGGGGGTAAACAGATGTTGCCCGTGCAGGTCACACAGCACGCCAGGGCCTTGGTGAATCCTGTGAAGTTACGGAAACTGGTGATCCAGCCAGTGAATTTGCTCGTCAGCATCCACGCTTCCCTCAAGCTGTACATAGCCTCAGACCACACTCCTCTCTCCTTCTCGGTGTTTGAAAGAGGACCCATCTTCACCACTGCGAGGCAGCTTGTGCACGCCCTGGCAATGCACTATGCCGCCGGGGCCCTTTTCAGAGCAGGTAAGAACACAAGCTGAGGGTCTGTGATGAGCTAGAGCCTGGGCAGAAATGACACGCTTGGGGGTAGCACCTCATTTCAAGACCTAAAGAAGCAGTTGGCGAGAGGTAACACACCTGAGCTTTACAGTCACACACAACTGGATCTAAATCTAGAGCCTGCCACTGTTAGCTGTAAGACTTTGGGCAAGTTATTGAACCTTCTTCCTGAGTCTCCATTTCCTCATCGATAAAATGGCTTTGAAGATTTCTGAGAGGATCAGACGAAAGTATGTGAGGTATCCAGCATTTTGCTTGCCACTTAATTAACATTCAAGCAGTAGTAGCTGTTCTGTAAGTTAGAATTTTAGTTCAGTTTAGCAAACACTTTTCTTTAGCACCTTGCAGGCACAGAGCCCTTTCTTAGCAGCCTAGAGCAACCAGGAAAACTAGCCCGGGTCTTCAGTCCCTGGGCCTAAAAGAAGTCCAGTTCTTGTTTATTAGTTTTCTTCATTGCTATTCATGAATAGCAGTAGGTGAGAAATTCAGAGGATTTGTGTGCTCGTAAGATGCACATTGAGCCCTCTCTCTATCCAGTGCTGTACTGCCTGTCTAGACAGCTGGCAAAGGGAAGGCTGTGAGTGTGTCAGCCTCTCCATAGACCTGAGCTCAAAGAGAAGGAATGGCCCTTCCACTCTCTGGGGCCAGGCAAGTGGCCTCTTGCTGAGGGCTGCTGTTTCTCAGGGACTCAGTGGGAAAGGTAAGGATTCCTTCAGTCTGGCTGGAAAAGTCTGCAGGGGCTGGCTTGAACATGCATACAAAATTTTGTAGAGGGACTCCTGTGTCCTAGAGACTGGTGGGTAGCGGGCACAGTGGCTCATACCTGTAATCCCAGCACTTTGGGAGGCTGAGGTGGGAGGATCACTTGAGCACGGGAGTTCAAGACCAGCTTGGCCAACTGGTGAAACCTCGTCTCTACCAAAAATTAAAGTTAAAAAATTACCCAGGTGTGGTGTCGTACACCTGTAGTCCCAGCTACTATGGAGGCTGAGGTGGGAAGATTGCTCGAGCCCAGGACTTTGAGGCTACAGTGAGCTATGATCACATCACTGCACTCTAGCCTGGGTGACAGAGCAGGACCTTGTCCCAAAAAATAAAGATTGAGTGGTGGGAACCATGTGGTCTCAGGGTACATTATGGTAATCAGCATCACAGTGTGTGTTCCTGAGCCAAGTTCACTCTAAAGCAGTTTTAGTTTGATCATTGGGCTCCCAGAAATTCAAGCAAAGAACAGCATCCAGAGTTAGCCTTGTCAGCCCTTTCCAATAAAAAACATGGAAATCTTACTTTCTGAAAGTAACAGAGGAGAAGAGGAGAGAGCCTTTGTTGTATCCTCTTTGTAAAGCTGTACTTTGTGAATGCATTCCCATATCAGATTAAGATTGTAGCAGTAAACGACCTGTGTTATTGCCATATTGGTCAGATTACATTTTCTCCATAATGAAATTCATAGACTTACCAGGGTTATCTAGACTCTTTTATAAAAGATAACAACAAGATCAGGGAGAGGGTCCTGCCACACCTGTTGTCTTGACAGCTTGCACAACAATGAAGAAAACATTTCCCTCTTGCTAAAAACGTATTTAAAAATAAGCAGTTCACATTTCAAATTTAACAGATGGATGTATTTATAAACAATTCCAGAAACTTTCCCTTCAGGTAGTTTTTGCTTTTTCACATAAGAAGCAGGCACGTAGGTAACTGAGCTCCAATCTGAGGCCTGGCAGGGATGAAGGCTCCCATTCAGTCTCTGCGCGACACAGCAGTGCAGTAAGCAGCAGGGAAACTCTACTTGTGGCACCAAGTAACGGGCCGTGCAGCCCGTGTGCTAAAAACGAGCTCTTTGTTTTGGTTTATATTTTTAATGAGCTTTCGCAAGAACATTCTATTTGAATTTTATATAATTCACCTAAAAATCCTCTAAGCTGCCATTCCAATCTCACTGTATACCAACATAAGGGATTCTAACATAGAGGGTCAAGTTTTCAGAGCCTGTTGGAAAGTCTGTTACTAAAAATCTAGGGACAATCTGAAGATCATCTGGAAGAAAGCAGTGATTGCAGGAGTAGGAAATGGGAAGATGCTGGAGGCTCCAGACTCCCAGGTTATCCTTGTCGAGGGAAGGGAGAGAGCTGGCTGCAGGTGGGCAAGTTGCCCACCCACATCTCACTTGGGTCAGAGTGCCCCTGCCTGTCATGGAAAACACCCTTACCTCATTTCTAGGGAAGTTGTGGTATCAACTTGAAGAGATTTTAAAAATAAACAGGCCAGGCTCAGTGGCTCATGCCTGTAATCCCAGCACTTTGGGAGGCTGAGGTGGGCGAATTGCCTGTGCTCAGGAGTTCGAGACCAGCTTGGGCAACACGGTGAAACCCCGTCTCTACTAAAATACAAAAAATTAGCCGGGTGTGGGGGCGTGCACCTGTAGTCCCAGCTACTTAGGAGGCTGAGGCAGGTGAACTGCTTGAACCTGGGTGGTGGAGGTTGCAGTGAGCCAAGATCGCACCACTGCACTCCAACCTGGGCAACAGAGCGAGACTCCATTTCCAAAAACATAAAAAATATTTAAAAATTAAACAACTAAAAAAGGTAGGGGTAGGAGAGGCAGAATGAAAATAAATAGTAATTGGAAATCAGTAACTGACCCTGTCTGAAGAAATGCATGTGGTCTTTATCCTAAGGCCCCTCTCTAACCCAAAGGTTTAGTTTGATAGGAGCCAGGCAGACTCCCTTCTTCAACACAATTTCCAAATGACCGAGCAAAAGATAGATTTGCTATTGGAGGACAATAAAGGAGTACCTTTGGATCTGTCTGCCCTTTTCTGTCCAGCTCAGATGCCACTGAGATGTAGCTCTGGCCTACACATAGCCCTTCTATCAGGCAGTGGCTTCAGGCTTCAAGGATTCCAACCCCACCACAGGGGAGGACCTGCCACTGGCGGGAGGAGGAGGCCGAGGCAGATTCCCACTCCCTCTCTGCACCCGTGGCACCAAACTGAACAGGCCTGTCATGGGGGACACTGCTTGGCCATAGCTACTCTCTTTTCTTCTATACATGGACTCGTTGGAGAGATGGGGAATTAAGATGTTTCTAGACCAACCTTCTGCCGTTAGGTACACCCTTACAGCCATTCAGGGCTAAAGGGAATCTGCTGTTTCTTTACCTCCAGAGAAGGCCCTCCATGGAGGAATATTCCACAGCCTCCTCAGCTCCCTTGCCTACTCTTTGCAGCCTGAGCTCACAGAAGGAAGAGGTGGGTGGGCTTCGGAATTAGGAAAACCTGGGTTGGAAACCCAGCCCACAGGTGGATCATCCAGGGGACTGTGAGCAGTTGGCTTAGTCTCCAAGCCTCAGTCTCCCCCTTTTCCTGCCTGTGAGGCCATGGAAGCAGTACCACCATGTTGCATTCACCTCTGCCTCCTGTGCCTGGTCCATTCCCTGACCCAGGCAGCAGCTCAGTCACCAGCTAACCTGCACTGATTTGAAGGGAGAGAATACTTTTCTTGCAGTTACTGTGAGAATTAAATGTGTTGAATCTCTGGCATCCATAGGGCCTCTCATTTGTAATCTTTATCTTCCAGAAATTATTCCCTCCTTTGCCCTAAGCCCTAGTGTTACCCGAACGTTCCAGAGAAGGGAGGAGGGCTCAAAATTTAAGAACGTCTCTCTCTTCATGGGCTGGGCATGGGATTCTTTGGGACCTTGGCTGTTGTACCCTCACCTTCCCGATCCCCTCAGATCACTGAGCTGAGGATCTCTGTCACAGGACTGCCCTCCTCTTCAGAGCCTGCTGGTAAAGGAGGGGTGGCTCCTACCCAGTCCTGTCCCCACAGCCTTCCCACCGCCAGGCTCTGAGCACCAGGCTGGGGAGGTTGGTGACTTCCCAGAGAAAGCTGTCTTTTCAGACTCCTCTCCTGGCCCTCACTTGCCCCTCCAATTTTGGGGGCCTATATCCCCAAATCCCCACCCCAGGGAGCCAAGGTAAGGGCAGCGCCTGCGGGACTCCACACACAGCCACGTTCCCATGGAGCAGCAGCGGCTGCGTGGCAGGCCAGCCCAAGCTTCAGGAGGAAAGCAGATCCAAAGCTGCCCTCCTGGGACATGCACAGGTGAACACTCCCCTCTCACTAACCTCATCAGAATGTCCCTGTCACAGAGTTCAAGACCAGCCTGGCCTACATGGTGAATCCCCATCTCTACTAAAACTACAAAAAATAAATAAATAAAGCCAGGCGTGGTGGCATGTGCCTGTAATCCCAGCTACTTGGGAGGCTGAGGCAGGAGAATCGCTTGAACCCAGGAGTCAGAGGTTGCAGTAAGCCGAGACCACACCACTGCACTCCAGCCTGGGCGAAAGAGTGAGACTCGATCTCAAAAAAAAAAAGCACAGTCCTTGTTGCCAGGGTTTACATAACCGGAGCTGGGATTGAAGGGTCCAAGACGTTTGTCTGGCTCTAGCTCTGCTCCAAAGGGAAGCACTCAACTCAGTAGGATTGGGAAAGATCAAAAACAACCCCTCCATTCTTGTCAGAAGTTTGCATCCCCTTTGCGACACACCATTGAGCATCTGGCCACCCCCGACCAGGCATCTCCTCCTATCCTGGTGCCTCCTCTGTCCCGGGGAGGCCTTAGAGAGAACCTCCCGCCTGCAAACACCTGCAGCCCAAGAAGGAGCCCTTCCTCAGGTGGTGGCAGAGTGCGTCCCCAGCACATGGAGCCCTGTTAGCAGGAATATGGGAGGCTCGGGCAAGGCAGTTATATTAAAGCCATTTGTGGGGCCATCAGGGGATCACTTTGATTTATAAAGTATGAAAGCTTGCCATTTATGAATTCACAGGGAATGACTTATTTCCCTTATTTTCTTCCAAAGAAATGGATTACTTTCCCAATTCTAGTGTGAAAAAATGAATTGCAGGGGAAATGGGTCACTGTTTCACAAATGTTGAAAGTTCTGCATTTGTGGTTTCAATCACCCCTTCCCTCTGGTCCATTGCAGGCTGGGTAGTTGGGTCTCTGGAGATTCTTGGCAGCCCTGCAAGCCTGGTGAGAAGCATCGGGAACGGCGTCGCCGACTTCTTCAGGCTTCCGTACGAGGGGCTGACCCGGGGCCCCGGAGCCTTCGTGAGTGGCGTCTCCAGAGGGACCACATCGTTTGTAAAGCACATCTCCAAAGGTAGCGGTTTCCGTTCCTTGCAGTAATGCCTTTACTCCTTCCCTGTTTGTTTGTTTGTTTGTTTTTAAGAATGTGCATTCAGACTGCCTCTAGCTTTGGCCTGTTAGCTTGCAGTGAGAGTTTGGATTTATAACAAAGCTCATATATAATGTCTTATGTTTTGAACAGATCAGTACTTGCCTGTGGTGTGTGAAAATGTTTCAGAAACTTCAGAATTTTAAGCCTCCCATTGGGAAAACAAGGATTGGCTCAACTGTTATTCCATGTGATAAACACAGAAATATTAAAGGTGTTCAGGATTTCTGCTAAACATCAGAAACCCTACACTGTGTTGCCTCCATATTTTTTTAAATGTAGATACAGTTGTCATAACTTTCTGAAGGATATGGATGCATTCTGACATGGAAGCAGATTTCGGGGTAACAGCCAACTTTTCTCTAGCACGCCACGTAAACAGTGCCATCTTGCGGCCCAGACAGGTCATCGGGCATGGAGGCCAAAGTGCTTCCCACAAGGACAGTGTTTTAGTTTTATCTGTGTGTTTATTTGCTTGATGTTATTTTGGTCAGCTTGGCAGAGACTTGGGGAACTAACAAGGGCCATCTGAGTCCCCTTTTCTTCTCAGTGGGAGGCAAGGAAAAACAGGGCAAAGGGCTTCTTCCCGTAAAAGGCATCTGACCATAGGCCATAGGACAGGTTGTGGAAGTCTCTGAAAGGCACAAAAGACTTGATCTTGAAATAGGAGAATCCGTGATCCATAGAGGGGGTGAGGGACTATGGGTGGGAGGGCTGGCAAGAGAACAGCCAGAGTCATAAAAACAAATTCCACGGACAATGAAAAGGACACTCCCCCAGACCTCAAATCATCTGGGAGGCCTGGGGGCTGAGCTGCAGAAATCCACCCCAGGAGTCACTGGCAGACTGCTCATTCTTGACACTGGAATCTCTGTGGTTCTGTTGTTTTTATGTTAAAATAAGACAACCAACACCTGCTAAATTGAACCTCAGCGGTATTTTCAGCCTACTGACTCACTGAATGTTTTTTACACTTGTTCTCTTCTTCTCTTAGCAAAATCTGTTTGGTTTGTTGGCATCCCTATGTGTGTGCACGCAGGCAGATATTTTTCTTTTTCAGATTACTGGTAAAGATGCAGCTGCAAAAATGACATTGAGCATTTCTTCCTGAAACTGGACCTGCAATAACAGATGAGCTAGTTTGTTAGTGTCCGGATCTGTACATGAAAGTTGCTCAGTTTTGCTCACTGAGATGTGTGCAGACCTGCTAGAGGAATTGTGGCTGTTGTGACCAAATGCTAAAACAGCCTTTCTTAGGAAAACCAGACAGATTCACGGCTCTCACGTGATTTACTCCCTTTATTCCCCTCACTGTTTTTTCAGTTAATATCCTGAATATCAAAATTGCACGTATTCTCCATGGCACAATAATTACATCCTCAGAATGGCAAATGATAAGGTTTAGTATTTCCCCCTTTGTTATTACTGAAGTTATAGGGAGGGAATAAAATTTATTCCTAAAGTTGAAATATTTCTTTATCATCTTTCTAAAACTTAGCAACGTAACTTTACCCTTTAAAATCAGAGCAGGCAGATTTTAACCTTCAAAATTGGGCCTCAATGAAGGCATCAATACTGTTTTAACCACACCTTGACAAATTCAATTGTAGTGAAGGATAGTTTCATGTGAAACTCTAGGCTGCTCTCTGGCGCCTGTGATTCTTACCCTTTGAAGAGTGTCATCACCCCTGTGGGCAAGTGTTCCTCTTTACCTCATCTTCTTTTTAATTTTATTGTGTCTTATTTGAGACAAGATCTCACTCTGCCACCCAGGCTGGAGTGCAGTGGTGCAATTGCAGCTCACTGCAGCCTTGACGTCCTGGGCTCAGGCAATCCTCCCACCTCAGCCTCCTGAGTAGCTGAGACTACAGGTGTGCACCACCACACCCAGCTAATTTTTTAACTTTTCATAGAGACAGGGTTTTGCCATGTTGCCCAGGCTGGTCTCGAACTGCTAGGCTCAAGCAATCCTCCTGTCTTGGCCTCCCACAGTGCTGGGATTACAGGCGTGAGCCACCGCCCCAATTGTTTACCTCTTTTCTTAAGACTTTTTCTTCAAATTCCCTGAGAGGAAGCCACCATCACTTGCCCTGGGCATGTCCAGGAGGGCCCACAAGTGCGCCCGCTGCCTCTGAAACTACTGCCTTGGGGTCCCTCATGTATGTGACGAGGAAGCTAACCCCATGCCCTTGTGCCCTCAGGTACCCTCACATCCATCACCAACCTGGCCACAAGCCTGGCCCGGAACATGGACCGGCTCTCACTGGATGAGGAGCACTACAACCGGCAGGAGGAGTGGCGGCGGCAGCTCCCCGAGAGCCTGGGCGAGGGGCTTCGACAGGGCCTGTCCCGGCTGGGCATCAGCCTGCTTGGTAAGGGGCTGCGGGGCCTCCCACCTGTCTGCAATCCAGCAGACTGAGGTGCAGGGTCTCCCAGGACTGGGCAACCTCGCCTTCTGCCTGGGGATGACCGGGAAATGCTCAGAGAAGCTAAGGCACTTGCTCTGAGTTCCGCAGTGCGTCCCGCTGAGGGCTCACCTGCACAGCCACACATGCAGCACCTGTGTTTTCTTTGTGTATGAAATGTATCTTGGGCCTCACTAAAGTTCTTAAAAGAAATCCTAATTTGATAGGACCCGCTCTAAGCATAGTGGTGTCTGCACGAGGACAGCAGCATCCAGCTGTTTGCTTTCTGAAGAATATGATAGGCAACCCTTCCGAAGCACTGGCTCCCTCACTCCCACACATGCTGAGCCGCTTCTTTTGTTTGAGAAGCACTAGAGCAACATGCAAATGTCATGTAAACTTCAGTGAGGAGCCCACTTTGTCCTTTTACTTTTTTGAGATCAGCCTGACTCAGAGCAATTATTGTTTGTAGAGCAGCCAGATGGTATAGAGGTGAAGATTGCTATGCATATTTCAAAATATTACAAATGTTTGAAAATAAGTTGCTTTAAAAAATCTATAAAAAGGAAGCTTCAGAGCTAAAAGCTTGCAGGGCAAGATTTTCAAGGATTTTTTTGTTTATTTGTTTGCAAAGGAATTTAGAACTGTATTGTTTGGCAATGTGCCTGTCCTGCATCTGAGGGAGTGTGCGCCTCCCAGAGATCAAAGTCACCCAAAGCAGTGCAGAGCAAAGGGTAGAAAAGATGAGTTTGAAAGGACTTGCCCTCTCTCTGATCTTCAGTTCTCTACGGAACTCCTCGATTGGCAACTGCAGCCAGCTGAGGCTCTGGGAGGAAGTGGTAAAATGGTACAAGTTCAGGTTAAGTTGCTAGAAATTATATAGGTAAAAACATTCAGTGGTGTGGGGCACGTGATATGTGGAAACTGGGAAGCTGGTGACCTGTGATAAACAAGCTGGGTAAAGGAGCAACCTTCTTGCTTAACTCAGTAACCCAAAGGTGATGGGGACTCCTTTGGGGAAGGCAGCGTGGCAGGGGACCCTGCCCTCAGAAGCCCCAGACCTCGGGCTAGGCTGTCAAAGTCCTTTCTTTGTGACCTCGGAGAAGTTCTTTTCTGAACCTGAGTTTTTATTTTGTATATTGGGCCTGGTGATACCATTGTTAGAAGTAACAGTGGGTAGTTATATGGCAGCCACCATGCTCATGTTTGGTAAACAGCACCTATCATTATCATAGTATGGTAGCAAATGAACTATAAGAGTTGCCTGGTTTCCAAGAGTGTCTCCGCAAAAAGAAACATCTGAGCAATGGCAGGAATATTTTCGCTTAATCTAATGGATTAAGTGGCTGTAACCAGAGGAAGTGACAATGAGGTTATATTGAGGATCTCAAGGTCATTGTTTTGCAACTCTGGACCTGCTGATGCTATTAATTGGAGGCTTAAGTACCACTACTCTGGGGTTGAGAGCTTCCCTGTCTCCAGCCCAGCCCCTCTGAGAGAGAGAGAAACCGACCCACCCACCCCTGGGCTGG
This sequence comes from Piliocolobus tephrosceles, assembly GCF_002776525.5. NCBI lineage: Eukaryota > Metazoa > Chordata > Mammalia > Primates > Cercopithecidae > Piliocolobus > Piliocolobus tephrosceles. The sequence continues at coordinate 102,966,667 of NC_045440.1, read as the reverse complement.
GTGGTGTGTGGCTGTCTCCACCCCAAACCCGACTCCCTTCCCGCCCAAGGGTTCCAGTCTCTTCCCACTCAGAGAAGCCCCAGCCAATGCTCCGTTTTCAGTGTGTAAGATTGTACCTGATGGGAAAAATCAGTTGTGTGAGGAGTCAAGAATCTGTCCCAATGAGGTCATCTTTCTGGGCGTGGGTCCTGTTGACAGGGTAGGTCATAATGCTCTGATCTTTGCTGTAGTCATTGTGTCTTGCATATCTTTATCCATGTGAGGGAATTCATTTTTGGAAACTGCAGTGGGCTCATGGGGTCTTTGTGCATATCTGGTCATTTCCAGAAGATTATTAATTCTTGGGGTAACATAAACCTCCTCTGTAGATGCTGGCTGCACCTGCCAACACTGGCCGGCCCCATTCCCAGCCCAGCCCACACCCTGAGCAGTGTGTCCGTGTCTGGACTCTGCAGAGTTCACAGTGGGCATCTCAAGCTTGGCTCAAACCAGCTTCCTTTCCTGTAAGACTTCAAGAGCCTTTGTTTCATGTAATTGTTGAGTTATCTCAAAATGCCTGGTCTTAGAACTACCAAGTGTGTGGCAAGAAGAAGAAAGAGGGGAGTACAACAAACTGAATCTCCTCACTTTGGAAAGTTATAGATTGGCCACCGTTTAATTCTTCCCCAGAAATGGTGTTTGAAATTGCCATATACAATGCAGTGCCTAATTGAAGTTACAGCCATTATCACATAATAATTTGAAACCCAGGCCGGGCACATGGCTCACACTTGTAATCCCAGCACTTTGGGAAGCCAAAGCAAGTGGCTTGCTTGAGCTCAGGAGTTCGAGATCAGCCTGGGCAATGTGGCAAAACCCCATCTCTACAAAAATAAAATGAAATACAAAAATTAGCCAGGCATGGTAGCATATGCCTTTGGGCCAAGCTACTCAGGAGGCTGAGGTGGATTGCTTGAGCCCAGGTCAAGGCTGGAGTGAGCTGAGATTGCACCAGTCTGGTGGACCAGAGTGAGACCTTCTCTCAAAATAATGACAGTAGGCTGGGCGCAGTGGCTCAAGCCTGTAATCCCAGCACTTTGGGAGGCCGAGACGGGCGGATCACAAAGTCAGGAGATCGAGACCATCCTGGCTAACACGGTGAAACCCCATCTCTACTAAAAATACAAAAAACTAGCTGGGCGAGGTGGCGGGCGCCTGTAGTCCCAGCTACTCGGGAGGCTGAGGCAGGAGAATGGCATGAACCCGGGAGGCAGAGCTTGCAGTGAGCCGAGATCGTGCCACTGCACTCCAGCCTGGGAGACAGCGAGACTCCGTCTCAAAAAAAAAAAAAAAAAAAAAAATGACAGTAATAATAATAGTTTTAAACCCATGCCAGTGAAATATTCTAGTTGCTCAGTTTCTTCAAAAAGACAGAAACGTCAAGGACCCAGTTCATAAAAATATATTAAAGGAAAAGTTTAGAGTTGGCAAAGCATTTTCAAAGGTGTCATCTTATTTGATCTTCACAACCCTTCACAACTTCATAACCCTTCACAGCTTCACAACTTTGGATGCGGTAAAGTGACTTAGCCAGGTCAAACCTCCAGCAGGGACAGGGGCCCAGGCCTTTCCACCATGTCGCCTACTCCTGTGGAGCTCCAGGCCTGGAAACCATCAGGATGTGGGGAGATTGAACAATTTCAAGTTCCAGTGTAGGAAAAACACATTTCCCCCAAATGTTTATGGGTTCAGGAGGCCTTCTTGACTCTGCTTCACCCTCATGGGAACCCTATGGAGCATTATGAGGCCCTTGAAAATTAAAGCAAGTCTTTAATTTATGCCCAGCCGCACTGCCCCAGGTCAGCAGGGAAAAGTGTCTGCTGGCTGAGAGATGCCGCCGAGGCTTTTGGATGAGCTCCATGACAGTTTTCCAAAAGCAACGGCTTTTGGAAAACTCTGTTTAGCCTGCAGTATTGGCATCAGCCTTGCCCACATTTACCAGATCTGTTCCCCAACACCCACACTTTCTACTACACTCTGGAGCCTGCACTGAGAAAGGATATGCAGCTCCGCATCACAACTGCATTCTGCGTTTCCTCCCAGACCTGATGCCTTCTCATGAACACCAAAGTCAGGATGTCAAGAATTGCTCCCTGACTCCCACTTCTTTTGGGATGCTTCCTGGTTTGTGACACACTGCTGGATTCCCCAGAGACCACCTCCTCTTTTTTCATAGGCACTCTTGGCTATGCCATCTGGAATCCCAACAAAACAGGCCTCCGCCAGGTGAATCAGAAAAGTCCCCTCCGAGGGAGTGACTCAAGAGTTGCATATCCCAAGAGACAGCCCTTAAGACCACCATCTGCCATTTACTGACTGGTGTGTATTATAGTCAGTGCGGAATTTAGGAATGACAGGCAAAGTGCTTCCTTGTTGGTTTGCTCATCTGTTCTGGTCAAAAAAGAAGCACTGAGCTGGAATGCGCAGTATACTCTATGCATCTCGTTTCTTTCTGGAATGGCGAGCTATGGCGTGGTATACCATCTTATGCCTGTCCTTCTGATAGTGTGACAAAAAAATGCCAGAAACAAAATTACACCACATGGTAAAGGCAGCATCAAAAGAGACGCATCACAAGGAACTTCCACAGCTCAGTGACCAAGTAGTTTCTGCCCAAGACTTAGAAGCAAGTCACAGAAAGAGGTGAGGGAAGGCGTGGTGGTTTCCTGCTCCACAATGAAGGCCTTCCTCCTCCCTCCACCTTCCAAGGGACAACAGGCAATAGCTTCTGTGTCCTGTGGGGTGCAGCACTCACTCAGTCCTGGAAACCCCTCCCAGGCACGCTCTTCTCTCTCCACTGGCTTCATCAGATCACAGCCATCTCCATGTGGCCGCCCACCCTGTGGGCCTAATGCCAGCAGACAAGTCTTGGGATCAGTTTCCACTCCTGAAAGCCTTCAAGCAGAGTTTGAGTCTATGACAGTCCATAATTTACCAGTTGTGGGATTTACTTCAGAGGATATACTTCAGAGGAGAGCCATTCCAGGCTCTGAGAGAGGCTGCCTCTCTCAAAGCAGGGCTGCAGGGACCATGAAATGGCTGCTGGTCTCTTAGCCTCTCTGTTCTCCAGCTTGTGAGCACAGAGGTAGATAAGGCACCTGGTGGCTGGTGAGGAGTTGGTGTGACAGGCCAGATTTCCCCCTCAAAGGTCTGCTGCTGAGCCTGGGGCAGGTGGTTCCACAGCTCCCTCTCTGACTCTCAGAATCTAACACCTTGTCATGGGACTCAGGCTTTCCACTTTTGGGGGGCTGCCCAAATCGTCTTATCTGTCAAAGCCACAGTAACTGGAGCCTTCACTGTGGCCGGAGAAAACGGAGGAGCAGAACAGAGGGAGCTTCACTTGATACCTGCGTGCGATGGAACAGCTGGCTGTCAGCACCCTGTGCGGGTGACTGCGGCTGGCCCCAGGCTCCACTCTTTGATTTGATGCTGTTCACTTTGATAATCTGCTGAGGTGACTGGAAGACCAGACCCAGGGTTCCTCCCTGTCCCTCAGTGTGGCCACTCTGACTTCTGATCTTCCAAATGGAGTGGAGCGTCAATGGCAAATGAGGGGCGCTCCCAGCCGAGCGCCAGGCCTGGCTAGCTGTGATGCTGAAAGAGTGACCCTCACTCTGGATAGCTGGGGTGGCCTGGGCCTGCCGGGAGCACCTTCCTCTGCTCACTCTTGCCATTTCTGTATAAGGTTTGGCAGCACGACTCTAGGCTGGGAAACAGGCCTGTTGCCTCAGGTCATTCTGAATCTGTCAATGCATAAACTTAAATGTCTCTGACAAAACCTAGAGGAAAGGAGTCCATGAAAAACATTCCCTTTACAATTGACGTGATGTGCACTAAAATTTCTACCAGGGATCAGAGCATTTTCATCAATCCTAGCAGTTTTGAGTTGAAAACAAGAGAATTCTGTCAAGAATTGTAAAGAAATTTTCCCTTCTTTCTGAGTTAGGGAGCCCTCCACTCCATCATGAAAAAAAGTCAGAATGGTGAGGCTTTTCTAGCTCTCATTTTTGGCCTCTCAAAGCAGGAGTAGCAAAGGGGCTGTATCCACAGGACTGCCTGAGGGGCTCCTTTCATCTTAACTGCCTCAGGCTCAGTGCAGGAGATGGATGCCCTGTGCTACAGCTGTGGGAGCAGAGCCCCGAGGGGTTTTGGTCGCTATTCTAAGTGAGGAGTAAGTGGCCAAACCTCAATTCAAGTGAGAGAGAGAGGTTTTCCAAGATTGGCAAAGAGGAAGAGCCTGTTTTATAAATGGGATAAGCGAATCTCTTGGTGGTGAAGAGCTATGCTGTGACTCACATTCTCTGTACACTTAACAGCTGTGTGACCTTGGGAAAAACTCCTTAACCTCTGTGCCTCAGTGTCCACATTTGGATAAAAACAATGTCTGACTCCTGGGAATATGAGGATCAAATGATCTCATACAAATAAAGCTCTTAGCACAGTCCCCAGACCTAGTAAGCATTTCAGATTACCTATAATCAAAATAATAATTACTGTATCAATAATTACTCTTAAATATTAATACTACTAAATTATGATTGTTATGATTATTATGAAAAGTGGGGAGTTAGAAAGGGCTTAACCCCTTCCAGTTTTTCATCCTCCTGAATCGGTGCAAATGTATTGGGCTGAACAGTCTTTCCCTGCTCCTGAGGAATTGTTAGCTCCTCTCTGTAAACTGTGTTGCCTGACTTCAGAGGAAAGATGTATGGATGACACTGAATAGCCTGACAGGTTTGTTAAATTCTGAACTAAACTTCACAGATCCTGTGTGGACCAAACTCCGTCTGAATATTGTGCTTTGATGACAATAATAAATGTCTACTGCCCTTGGTGTACTTAGATAACTGGTAAATAAATGGGTAGTAAAGACCTTTATAATGAGGGTGGGGACTCATTTTCAATCCAGATAAAACTGTGTTCCAGATGGAGCCTTTCATTTTCCAAAAATTTTAAGCCTCCGTCCTTACTGAGGGCTTTTGTTATTCCAGGTGCAATCGCTGGTATAGTCGATCAGCCGATGCAGAACTTCCAGAAAACATCTGAGGCACATGCTTCAGCAGGACACAAGGCCAAGGGTGTCATCTCAGGTGTGGGGAAAGGAATCATGGGGGTGTTCACAAAGCCCATCGGAGGAGCTGCTGAGCTGGTGTCACAGACTGGTTATGGTAAGTTGGTGGAAAACCCATCAGGCCAACCCAGACATTAATGATTTGCATGATTATACCAAGGGTTCCCTAAGATAGTGTAACCTTTCACGTGGTAGAGGAGTAAAAGATAAATAAATAGTGGCTATCTTTCTTACCTCTCTATGCTTATTTACACAGAGTAGAATTTTACTACTAATAATAAAACCATAGAATCAGGAAACCAGTTACTAGTTTCAGTCTGTATGTCACAGAATCTTTTTACAGTACACTTGATAGACCAGTTTAGAGGTTGAAGGCAGAATGGAGAATACCACAGAGAAAAGAATTAACACTTTTTCCTATGAGAAATGTGGAAGGAGTGATAGGTTGTGGGAAGATAACTTTAAGAAGCAGTAGAGAATGAGACAGAGTGTGGATGTGCACATGAATCTTTGGGTTTGGGGTGGCGTTCTCACCCACAGACACCATCCTGCTCCTCGTAAGCCAGGCCGGGGCAGAAACAAAGGGTCTGCAACTAAAATCCCTTTCGCAAGCAGACAGCTGTGGAGTGCATGGGCGCACGGCACTACCTGCACTTGGATGGGCGTGCCAGGGCCTCTCCCGGTGCAGCAGTGTGCACACGAGTAATGGGTGCCTGTGAAAGGAAGCACCTCCTCCCAGGCTTATTTTCTGCATTCATGGCAGAGCACATTAAAGTGACTTTCTATAAACCTGTGGCTGGAACCGTTACCATTTTACCTAAAATTGGTGTCATCATTTTGGTCATGAAGCAGGCTGTCTAGCTAGTATCACAAACCACAGAAGCACCCTCCCGTTTGTCAGACATGTAAGCACACTGTCTGCATCCACATCTGGCCATAAAGCCCACGGGATGTGTTTCAAGGGAGGCATCCTGCTCCTCAGCAGGCCTGACAAGAGGCAGCCAGATCAGGGCATAAAAACAGCGTCTGAAAGGAAGGGAGTGGAGATGAATGAGTGCCCACACTTCAGGCAGCCATCCGGAAAGCATCCTTTAAGAGACCACACAGACGCCAGCATGTGTTCCTCTTCGCTTTCCCCTCCTCGCCCCCCTCACTTCCCTCTCCTTCTGTGAATGACATTTTCACTCACAGGGAAACTGACAGTAAGATGTGCTATAACCTGTAAGTGGGGAAAGTTAAACTCCCTTATGATACGGACTCCAGTGAGGTAAAGTCAAGTCATACTTCATAAATTCTTTTGGTTTTGAAAATGCCATTGTCCCTCACTGTGTTTCCCAGGGCTGAAGAATGCTCCCTTATGTAAGAAGATCTTACAGCAGAGCTTCACATGGCCTTTTTGGTTTCCATCACTCTTGTAAAACTTTTATTACCGAACTGAAGGTTTTACAAACCACTAACTCTTAGTCTAATGACTGCATCGTTTATAAACATTTACAAGCCCTCAGAAAGCACACATGCTGTACCATCTTTGGTTCTGGAGAGTCTCTGTAAAGGCCTATGTGGCTGCTGCTGGGTGCCCTCATTTGGTGCTGGCACCAGTGAGAGCATGTCATAAACCAGAGGCCCCAAGCGCACTCATAAATGTACATGGATTCGTGTTTAACAGCTGGATTAAGTCACTTAGCATTTAAATAGTGTATCTAGGCAAAGGGTGTGCCTTTGTGTGTATCTGTGTGTTTTTTATTTTTTGACTAGCCTTAGCACAGATACAGAAGTATTAAGGAAGCTAACAATCTAGACTTTTTTTTTTTTAGACACAGGGTTTGCTGTCACCCGGGCTGGCATTTAGTGACACAATCATAGCTCACTGCAGCCTCCAACTCCTGGGCTCAAGTGATCCTTCCACCTCAGCTAGGACTGAGTAGCTAGGTAGCTAGGACTACAGGCACGCACCACTATTTATTTTTTGTAGAGATGGGGGTCTCACTTTGTTTCCCAGGCTGGTCTCTCACTCCTTGACTCACGCAATCCTCCCACCTTGATTTGATCTCCCAGAGTTCTGGGATTACACGCATGAGCCACCATACCAGACCTAGCTAGACTTTTTTAACATATCAATTACAAATGATGTCTAAACTATTGTTCATGACCAGCTACTTTCAGTGTTTTTGCTTCCTCTAATTGCTGGTCTATGCTTGGACTGTGCAACACATTCATATTTTAATTTTCTAATGCAAGATCACCAAGGTTAAGAGCATTGTAATGTTTAAAGATGATCTATACACTTGCTTCCAAAGATGTGACATCACTTTGGATCTGTAACATTTTATGGATGGCTCTGAGCTAGATGACATCATTGCAGCATGAAACTGTTTTCCAGAAAACAAGTAGTAAAACTCCCTTGCTTCTCTTACCACAGGTATTTTACATGGAGCTGGACTTTCTCAGCTTCCCAAACAGCGCTATCAGCCAAGTGATCTACATGCTGACCAGGCTCCAAACAGCCATGTCAAATATGTCTGGTAAAATTATTGAGATACTTGCTCAACTTTACATCCATACTGTATGTTAATAGCTCCTGGCTTGCTCTCAAGCTAATGGGCCACACTTCCAGGGAGCCCAGGAGTAGCCATTGTTGGCACTGGCATCTCAGGCAGCACAAGAGCACTGTAGAGGGACAGGAAGAGGCTGCCACTGCCAGGTTTGGGGCTAGCTGCCCAACTCCTCTGCTCCATACCTAACCACTCAAGAAAGGTCATACATTGGCAGAGAAGCCCAGTCTTGCTAGAGGGCCTGAGATTCCCTGTGGAATCAGCACTCTAATTAGAGGTGCTATTTCTAATGGGGAGAAAAGGAGCTAAGCAAAACCAAGGGAAATCTTTATTCCCAGGAGGAAGCAGGTTCTGTTAACCAGAATCAGTGTTTGAGAATTGACAATTACATTTCAAGCTAAAATGAGTAATTGGATTGGTGAGGGCCCTTTGCCCTTGGGGAGGTTGCCCCATTGGTAAATAATGAGTGCTGGTAAGTGACCATCTTTTCAAAGCTGGCCCCTGGCCTCACTTTTCTCCTTTTAAACAGGAAAATGCTTCAGTCTCTGGGCAGACCAGAAGTCCACATGGCCCTGGATGTGGTTCTGGTGAGGGGCTCAGGCCAGGAGCATGAAGGGTGCTTGCTGCTGACATCAGAAGTGCTCTTCGTGGTGAGTGTCAGTGAGGACACACAGCAGCAGGCTTTCCCCGTCACAGAAATCGACTGTGCACAGGACAGCAAGCAGAACAGCCTACTCACAGTGCAGCTGAAGCAGCCAAGAGTGGCCTGTGATGTGGAGGTACGTTTCAGAAAACAGGGCAAACAAGACTAGCTGCCAGGGAGGTTGGAGTAGCTGCTGGAGACCAAGGAGAGCTGCTACCCAGAGAGGGAGTGTGGAGGCTGGCGAGCCACTGCAAAAGGGCACTGGGAAGCCCCCATCCAGATACGCACATGAGCCCTGTACAGGAGAGCACAGCAGGCGGCCAGCAGGACTCAAGGTCTGGGGCTAAGTCACCATGTCAGCTGAACAAGGCTAATCTGGCTTGGCCGTCATGGGGCTGGGGTGCTCGATGGACAGGACAATGGAGTTACAAAATGAGTGGGTCGGTACAGGAAGGGCCAGGATTGGGGCAGCAATTCCCAGCAACTGCTCCACAGAGGAGGGCCCCTGGTCTGAAGGCCTAAAGTCGGGTCCTTGGCTGCCTGAGGACTCCAATTGGCCGCAGGGTGCTGGAGGTCTGTGGGTGCTGGAGAGGACCACTGCAGGAGCAAGGGGCATCGTGAAAAAAGACTCTCCACTCCGTCCCCTATCCCCAAACCTGGTGACTTCAAGGGTCAACATTTTGTGAGGCGGTCTCTCTCTCTCAAATCCACTGCTTTGTACTCTGTGGCTGTGTTCTTTCCCACAGGATGGTTTCCCACCCCATAAGTACCATCGAATCCCCCCCTGGGGATGATACTTAAGGCTCTTGGGGCAGCTCCATGGCTGGCTCCTGGCCTGCATAATGTGGAACAGATGCGCAGGCAAGGCATACTGGGTGTCAGGAGTCAGAGCTGAGCCCCGACCAGAAAGACCCCAGCTTCCTGTAGTCCAGCCTAGGGTAAACAGGTGCACCCACTGGAAAACTGCTCTGTGCTCTTCCTCCTTGGATGATGGCCTGATCCATAAGACCCTAATTATTTACATAAGAAACAGACATCTTTTTCCCACACAGAAAGATGGTGGTGGATCAGTGGCAAACTGGAGTCTGCGGGTCCCAACCTGGGCACTGAGTGGCCCCAGCAAAGGACAGCAAACCTGCCCCCAGTAGGTTCTGCTTGATCCTCCTTTCATTATTCTCTTCCTGCGATGGGGGCATGTATCTCCCTCACACCACTGTTTGGGTAAAATTATCTGAGAAGATGGAAAGCAGCCAACCACAACAACTCTAAGATTTCTCTAGTTTCTTGGATCATGATCATAGTCAGGCTTTAAGCTAGGGTTTGGCACCAGGACTACATTGCTCCTTCAAGTTGATGACTTTCTGGGAATAAACAGAGGTCAGATGTCCAGGCTGACTTTATTAGATCTGCCAAAATCTTCTGATCAGTTGACAATAAAGCAGCGGTGATTTGGCAAGGGATAATATCATTACAATTAAGTCTTTAGTCCTTAATGAGAAACCTCCAAGGCCCTGTGACCATCATTATTCCTTAGCTGCTTGGGAAATATTTCAGATCTTAAACTATTGAGACTGGAGATTCTTTTGCTGTTGAACTGTCTTCAACTGTTGATCCTTCTCTCATACTTTTGTTTGAGGCAGGTATTGTGGAGAATCATCATAGGCTGGAAGGAAACAGACCTTAGTTTCCCTAGGGGTTGAGATAGTATCTGGAGTCACCACTCCTAAAAGTTGCCAAGATTATTGGGACTGTGGAATGAGGAAGCGGCACTGAAGCTCTGGATACCATTTTCAACACTGATTTTCCATTGCTGTCCAGGGCTGAAAGAGGGTTGGGATTAAGGAATGCCTAAAACAGAGGTGGGAAGACATGACTGAGAGCAGGAGCACTGTGCCTGCACAGCCAAGGCCAGGCACTGGCTGGAAGGTGGATGGGCCAGTGCGCCTTCAGCCTCCACATTCTGCTTTCTTTATTCCACTTTCTCTCTCATTAATATTCCTATTAATGACTTAATAGGAATAACTGCTGCCGTAATCCTGTGTCTAACCCCAACCTCTCCTACTCACCCCTAAGAAAACTCAAGCTGCAGAGCATCTTTGAGACTAAACCCTCCCAACTGCTGTAATCCGGAGTATTTTCAACATGAGTGGGTGGGGGAGGGTAGCCAGCAGTGCTGTCTTGTCAGGGAGCTTTCTTGAGCTGTCTTTTAGTGCATCCCAACATATTCCACAGACATAAGGAAGCCTGTCTGCTGTGAACACTTCCAGTGAAGACTAAAAGCGGTATTTTAAGATCTTCTATAAATGACTTTCTGGTTTTTAGCTTTTGCCTTAGATGCTAGGAAACACAGTTCCTTTGAATTTTGGAAGGAATTAATTTGTAGATGACATCATGCAGTACATTTAAATATGGCAGGATTGAGATTTTTTTTTTTAAGTCAGCATTTGCTTTTCTTGGTTAAATGCAACCAGTTTAGGGGTAATAATTGCTTAATATGCTTGGCACATTATTGAAATCCCTTATGAGAGGCTCAAAATGAGTCAGAAGGTCAATTTATTCCTTGGCTGGGATCCTTTCACAACACGGGTTTTCCTGTGCTGCTGTTCAGGAGGAGCAATTAAAACTTTTTGTGTATTCAAAGCTTTCCAGCTGAATTCTGGCCCCATCAAATGATATCAGAGCTCTGGCTTTTGCCTGGTGGTGCAGAGCTTTCATCTGTTAGTGAATCTTTGGGGACCGTTTTTCCCCAAGCTTAAAAACACAAGATCCAAACTCTAAGGGACTCCTTACTTATTTCTCTAGCAAGCCCCTTTACTATCTCTGTGCCATCACACGGACTTTCTCCAGCTGTTAAGACACTTTGATAGCATTGTTACTGGATCACACACAGAACTAGAAAGTCTTTACATTACCATTTCTTCCAGAGTAGTCTTGCCAATGTTCAGTAGGCAAAAACCACAGAAAGTTTGGTGGCTACCTGAGATTCACAAATTAGTGGCTTACAACTGCAAACTTCCCACTCCACTTGATCTACACACTAGATAGCTAAAGGACTTCAGGGTGGGAAGAATTTACAGCTTCAGCTGCCTTTGAATGATCTGATGAGCACTTTCTCAGAAAATCTCACTGAAGAACCTAGTATATCTCAGTTCTATTTGTGTTCCACTGAAGATGAGCCAGACTTTTATGAACCATAAATGTAGTTTGCATCCTCTTTTTTCCATAAAAATTTCCCCTTCCGCTGCCCAGTTTTTCTATTTTCTCTGGCTTTAAATCCTAGAATTTATAAAAGCAGAAAATGTTACAGTTCAAAAGGTTTTTTAATGCTCTGTCCAAAGCCACTGGTTTGAAAGAGGTGTTCTCCACTTTAAGATGTTCTATCTGAAGAGGTTTGGGGAGCTAGGCAAACTGAGCTTTTATTTCAGTGCTGAGTTTAATGTTGAATAGATTTATGTGGAGGAAAGATTTTTCTCCTTTTTTCTTGGGCTGGTTGCACAGAGCAATAACAGATGTTTTAATGGTTAGTGAGTAGAATGTTATCAAATCGTCAACTTCAAACATGGGAATTTTACACAACACCAAATGCTTATTCAAAGGAGGCTGTCCTAAGTCTCATGCACAACTTTTGTTACACTGCTAAAATTGCATTGTTAAAATTGCCGTATCTCAGAGGAAAAAAGGAAACATTTTGGATTAATGGCTTTAATAGCTGACCTAAAAGGCATAATGTACAAATATATCAAGGCAAAAGAACTAGTTTTGTTCTGGAACTCTCATGAGGGTCTGGCAACTAATCTTTATTTTTGGATCCTAGGTAGATGGAGTCCGAGAGAGACTGTCAGAGCAACAGTACAACAGACTTGTGGACTACATCACAAAGACATCTTGTCACCTGGCCCCTAGCTGTCCTTCCATGCAAATACCATGCCCTGTGGTGGCTGCCGAACCTCCCCCCTCCACTGTTAAAACATACCATTACTTGGTTGATCCGCATTTTGCTCAGGTCTTCCTTAGTAAATTTACCATGGTGAAAAATAAAGCCCTGAGGAAAGGGTTTCCTTGAGTCCCCTCTGAGGTATTGATTCCTACTTGTGTGATTTAGTTTTTGGGTTTCTTTGAGACAGGGTCTCACTACATTGCCCATGCTGACATCAAATTCTGTGGTTCAAGCAATCCTCCCACCTCAACCCACAAGTAGCTAGGACTGCAAGCACATGCCACCATACAGGGCTGCATTTTTTTTAAAAAAGCCTAGGCAGCTCTAACATCTGATATGGACACAAGGCCAATGGTTTCCTTATTTAAATCCTTACCTCTAAAAGATACTTCAAAGTGACAAAAACGTGTTCCTTTCCCACTTACAGACAATGATTAGCAGGTCCCTTACCACATACAGAGGATGCATTTCTTTTTGCTCTATGACACTTGCAAAATTTTCTACTGTAATTTGGATCTATTAACTCTCTGTTCCATCATAGAATGTGGCCAGGCCTTACAATGGAGAGCCAGAGTTAAAACTTAAAAGAAGTTTCTTATGTTTTTGGGCCGAGTCACCACGTTTGCCTCATGCTCTTTGGTCTGCAAAGGCCTAGGATTCTTTAAATGAAATGCTTAGGACTTTGCGGCTTATTACATTTGTCACTTAACTGCAATGCTGTTCTTTGATTGAAAGCTATGTGTATTTTCTCTGAAGTCTGCATTTTACCAAAATTTACAAAACCGTCTGATTACTGTCCAGGTACATTTTAGAAAAAGTGTTTTTCCAGTTTGTGTTTTACTAAGCAAACTTTGAGTAAATCCTTTGTCCTATATTGAATCCAGTACCAAAGTGCTCAGGTGAGTTTCTCTAGTTCCATAAACAAAACATACATAGTGGGAACTCCCTGGTATGCCGTAGAGCACACAAGAACCCCAATATTAATGCTAATAATTATACCAGTCCATTTCGTTTATTCTGTGGAATTGACTTGATAAAGCATGAAGATATTCCCAGTGTCTAATAATATTTTGCACCTAAGAATGGGTTTGACTCAAGATCTTGGGTTACCAAGATGTCTTCAATGTTCAGTAAATATCTTACAGTCCAGTAACTTAGAACATGTTCGCTGATTACATTTAAATTTGGGGCTACAGCTTGTTACCTACAACTTTGAGATGCTAAGATAATGCAATTTTAAATGCCCACAGGTTTTACTTGTTTTGGAGACAGACAGGGTCTCATTCTGTCACCCAGACTAGAGTACAGTGGAACAGTCATGGCTCACTGTAGCGTAAGCTCACTGCCCGGGCTCAAGGGATCTCACTCTAGTCTCCCAAGCAGCTGAGACTACACCACCATACCTGATTTTTTACATTTTTTCTAGAGATGAGATCTCGCTATGTTGCCCAGGCTGGTCTCATACTCCTGAGTTCAAGCATTCCTCCCACCTCTGCCTCCCAAACTGTTGGGATTACAGGTGTGAGCCACCATGCCCAACACCCACTGATCTTCAACTCTCACATGCTGGGCATAAGAAGTCACTATATAATTGTTACTGGAAAGCAAGATTTAATGAACAATTCTGACTATGAAAAATGGCTCTTTCAGTTTGTTCTGTAAATAACTCATGTAGAAAAGTGAGTTGTCAACCTCAAGAGTATTTCTAAAAATGTAAATATGTATTAATCCTCGTATCTTTTATGGCAATTTTGCATATTGGTATGAATTATATAAAACTGTTTAAAAGGTATCCTTGAATTACTGACCACCCATACATGTCTATTGTTACCAGGTTTTACAATGCAAATTTTCTCTAATACCTGGGTTTAATACAGCTCACATCACTGAATTTTACACGACTTTAAATGGGTTAATATACAGATTTTGTTATAATAAAGTTACTGATTAAATTAGCTTTGAATAAGCGTCGTTTTTTGAAGTTCTCCAGTATCACTTTGCTCGCAATAAACATGAAGTCCTAAAAAGACCTCTGAAAAAGTACCATACTGTGCTTGTCATTTAGCAGACATTACTCAATTCTTTTTTTTTTTTTTGACATCACTGAATTCTAATTAAGTAACCTTTTCTGGATTAGATATATATCCAAATTCTATTACATACTGTTAGCTTGTTATTAATAAAGCAATATTGAGTAAGAAACCCTACATTTGAATTACCTATTTCAACTATCTGGTGGTGGCACAGCTACCAAATAGTGGCAGTGAAGGCCAAGGGATAGATTTTATTAGGATTCTCTCTCTTCTTAGAGCCCACAGTACAGTAGTTTTACAGGCTCACGAAGAACACTTTAATCCATGGCCCAAGACCAAGTAACTGCAATGAAACGGACAAACTATCACAGTTAAAGATGAGCTAGAACAATGAAATTTTAAAGAACACGGAAATCAAGTTAGCTTCATAAACAGTTAAATCCCAAACCAATTCTGATGCTATTAAGTGCCCTGCATTATCATTAAAAAACTAAGAAAGACTTACTGTCCAAAGTATTTGTTAATTGTTTATTTAACAAGAGGAACTATTTCTTAGCCCACATATTCATGTGTCATAGTTCAGGAGTCAGTGACAAACTTCTCGGTAATTCAACCTGAAGAAATTCTGTGAAGAGAAACACAAAGGCTAAGTTAGTGATAAACACTCTCTCAATACTCACCATCTTTGAGGATCAGTTGAGGTCTCTTCCTACTAGTAGACTTCACACCTTGATCACTCACCCTTAGCCACAGAAAAAGCACCGTTCAGGCTACCTGGACTCCAAGTTTCCCTCTCCTTTAAGCTCCTTTAAGCTCCCTGACCACTCTGAATAGCCTCTTTTCCATTTTGGGCATACCACACCTTACTGTCATTGCTTGTGTGCATTGAACAAATTCTTTTTTCCTTCTCCTCAATTCTACGCCCACCACCACCCCCACCCCACCGCCATTCCCCCTTAAAGCCACATATTGTTTCTGTTCCAAGCCATATTTTTGTTCCTGTCTCCAAATATGTTCTCTCATATAGGTTTTTAAACATCTTAAAAATGGTAAAAATCTAACAAATTTAGCCTATTAATATCTTCTGATTATAAAACGCATGCTCCCTGTAAATTCTGAAAATTTCAAAGTTAAAGCAGATAAGTTACGATTATAAACAACCATTAGTATTTTCTTGATCTTTTTTTCCTTAATACACGATACCCAACTTATGATGGTTTGACTTACAATTTTTTGACTTTCTAATGGATTTTCAATCCACATGATACCCAACTTATGATGGTTTGACTTACAATTTTTTGACTTTCCAATGGATTTTCCGGGGTCTTACATGCATTTTTGACTTATGATATTCTAACATATAAAGTTTATTGGGATGTAACCCACATATATATAGTGCAACTGAAATGCTTATTTAGGAATACTGCCAAAATAGCAGTTTCATATTCTCTGTATCACAGCAAACTCATTTACAAGGCATAAACCCAGACTGAAGTGTCAAAAAGAAACTTTACATTGTTCTTTTTTGTTAAATATACACATAAGATTCCAGAGTAGGAAGTCTCATCGGATACTTCATACATGCTATCAAATCAATTTAGATGTCTTTTCTTCAGCACAGCAGTCAGTCCTTTTCTAGATATAGAACTTTAATTCACACTGTCCATGAGGCATAAGGACTTGTGAATACAACAGACCAAACCAGACCTATGGAACGCCAGCTAGTCACTCGTGGACACCCACCTAACAAACTATACTGTCCCAAATACGTTTTTTTAAAACAGTGACTTCTAAAAGTGTAACATTCATAATGCCAATCTAGCAATTAATAGCATAACCTATAAAAATGATTTTAAACATAAAAAGTAGTTTCATGTCAGCAAGATAAGACTGTGAAGCTCCAGGTCCCCAAACCCTGACAAAAAATAATGAATAAACATATGGACCAAAAATTTAAAAATGTTTAGCTTTATAAGAACTCTAGAAATCAGCTGAGCAGCAACCAAAGG
This sequence comes from Piliocolobus tephrosceles, assembly GCF_002776525.5. Classification (NCBI taxonomy): domain Eukaryota; kingdom Metazoa; phylum Chordata; class Mammalia; order Primates; family Cercopithecidae; genus Piliocolobus; species Piliocolobus tephrosceles. The sequence goes on along the minus strand of NC_045440.1, from coordinate 102,950,383 downwards.
AACCACCTAACCAAGAAAAAGTCACATGCAAAGTAGCAGGAAATTTCATGGCATTTTTGCTCACTCTTGCCAAACGCCCTCCTCAGTGCAATACAGTCAGAAGAAAACTACCCTGTCTCTTCCCTTAAGACATAAGATAAAGAATGAAACTGGCCTGCAATGTTCTGGTTTGTATGGAGCGGGCCTGAATCAGAGTGCTAATGGGAACAATGGCATAGTTTGGACAGGAGGTTGGAAAGAGCTGAAAGCAATAATGGGTACCATGGCATGAGTGAGCTGCAGGGGAACACAGACCTACAGAAACCTGTGGACAAGAGAGCAGAGGCAAAAGAATACAACAGAACAGCTAAGACTCCAAGAGGAAGCTGGAGGCAAACTCAGAAAAACTAAGAAAAACTAAACGCAGCTGTGTATAGGAGGAAACTAAAACTAATGCATATGCACAGGCCCAGGGAAGATGGCATCCCCAGAAAAAGTTTGAGAGGACACCAAGCCTTATGGTGCGCTAATCAGTGAAGGCCTTTCCATGCACAGTCAGTCTGCACAGGGAGAGGTAGCTGGTTTTGCAAATGCCTGAATTTCACAAAAGATCACAAGGCACATAAAAGAAATATGGAAACACGAACGATTGAAAGAAACAAATCTCCACAAACCAACTCTAAAGAAACAGAAGCTGCTGACTTACTCTAAAAAACTTAAGAACAATTATCTAAAAAATGCTCAATGAGCTAAACGAGAATGTGGACAACTAAGCAAAATTAGGTAGCCATTATATAAACAAGTGAGAATATAAACAAAGAGAAAATGATTTCTAAAAACCAAACACACTCTGGAGGTGAAAAATATAGTAACTGAATGGGGGGAGAAGGGGTAGGAATCACTAGAGGGATTTAACAGCAGACTCAGGCAGAGGAAAGAATCAGGAAACTTGAAGACAGATCATTTGAAGTTATCAAGTCTGAAGAACAGGCCAGACATGGTGGCTCATGCCTGTAATCCCAAAACTTTGGGAAGCCAAGGTGGTAGGATCACCTGAGCCTAGGAGTTCAAGACCAGCCTAGGCAACATGGTGAGACCCCATCTCTATAAAATTAAATTTTTAAAAGTCTGGAAGAGAAAAAAAAAAGTAACTAGCTTAAGACATCTGACTACACCAAGCAGACCAATATAGGTATTATGGGAGTCCCAGAAGAGAAAAAGGGCAGAGAGCTTAAAAAACCAAACAAAACACCTGTCAACTGAGAATAATACATCCCACAAAACAGTCCTTCAAAAATGAAGGAGAAATTCCCAGATAAAAAAGTCAAAGGAGTTTTATCATTAGATTTGCCTTACAGAATGCTAAAGTGCTAAAGGGAATACTTCAAGTTGAAACAAAAAGGACACCAGTCAGTAACTCAAAGTCATGTGAAAATATAAAGTTCTCTGGCAAAGAATACAGAAACTTGTATTAAAATTTGGTTTGTGCCAGGTACAGTGGCTCATGCCTGTTATCCCAGCACTTTGGGAGGTCCAGGCAGGCAAATCACTTGAGGTCAGTTCAAGACCAGTTGGGCCAACACGGTGAAATTCCATCTCTACTAAAAATATAAAAATTAGCTAGGCACAGTGGGGCACATCTGTAAATCAAGCTACTCAGGAGGCTGAGGCATGAGAACTGCTTGAACCTATGAGGCGGCAGTTGCAGTGAACCGAGATTGCATCACTACATTCCAGCCTGGGTGACAGAGTGAGACTCCATCTCTTTAAAAAAAAAAAAAAAAAAAAAAAATTTGTCTGTAAATTCACTTTTAATTCTTTTATAGAATTTAAAAGACAAAAGCATAAGAACTATAGGTCTATGTTAATGGATACATAATATATAAACACATAATGTGTGATACTGGTAACACAGGAAAAGAGGGTGGGTGGTGTAAAGGAGTTGAGTTTTTATATGCAATTGAAGTTGTTGTAAGTTTAAAACAAATCATTATAACTTTAGCATATTTCATGTAATTCCCATGGTAACCACAAAGAAAATACTGAATACAAAAGGAAAGACTGAAACATGTCCCTATAAAAGAATGAGGAAAGAAATGAGGGACAAAGAAGCTATAAGACATACAGAAAACAAAATGGCAATACTGTGTCTTTATCAGTAATAACCTTAAATGTAAATGGATTAAACTCCCCAACCAAAAGACAACGACAGAGTGGATTAAAAACCTGGATCCAATTATATGCTGTCTACAAGACTCACTGTAGATGTAAGAACACACAAGTTGAAAGTGAAAGGGTGGAAAAAGGTGTACCACACATATAGTAACCAAGAGAACAGGGGTAGCTACACTAAATCGGACAAAATAGACCAAGTCTAAAATGTTACAAGAGACAAAAAAGAATTAATTTAAAAAGATTAATTCTAGATCTAGCAATTATAAATACATATGCACCAAACATCAGAGCTCTAAATATATGAAGCAAACACTGACAGAATTGAAGGGAGAAGCAGACAGCTCTACAATAGCAGTGGAGGACTTCAATACCCCACTTTCAATAACTGATAGAACTAGACAGAAGGATTAATAAGAAAACACAGGACTTGAACAACACTATAAATCAACTGGACCTAACAAAACACTCCATCTAACAACAGAATACACATTTTTCCCAAGAGCACATGGAACGTTCTCCAAGACCCAAGACAAACCATATTTTAGGTCACAAAATCAATCTTAAATTTTAAAAGACTGGCAATCATACAAAGTATCTTTTCTGATCACAATGGCATGAAACTAGAAATCAAAAGCCAAAGGAAAAGAGGAAAATCCACAAACATGTTTCAGTTAAACAGACTCTAATAATCAATAAATTAAAAATAAATTACAAGGAAATTTTAAAAGAAAAACTATATCAACCTAAGAACTAGAAAAAGAGGAATTAAACCCAAATGTAGCTGAAGTAAATATTAGAGATAAACAAAATAGATTACAATAGAGAAAAATCAAAGCCAACAGTCAGTTCTTTGAAAAGATCAAATCGACAAACCTTTAGTCACACTAATAAAAAAGAGAACCACCAAACAACAGAGGGAACATTACAACTGATTGTAAAGATCTAAAAGGAGTGAGAATGCTATGAACAATTACATGTAAACAAATGGGATGACCTAGAAGAAACAGAAATACACAACTCAAAAAAGAAAATTTTGTGGGGGATGGGGACAGCATCTCCCTCTGATACCTAGGCTGGAGTGCAGTGGTGCAATCACTGCTCACTGCAGCCTTGACCTCCTAGGCTCCGGTGATCCTCCCAGGTAGCTGGGACTACAGGCGTGCGCCATCACACACATTATTTTTTGTATTTTTTTTTTGTAGAGACGGGGTTTCACCATGCTGCCCAGGCTGGTTTCAAACTCCTGGGCTCAAGCAATTCACCTGCTTTGGCCTCCCAAAGTGCTGGGATTAGAGGCTTTATGAGCTACCACACCCACCCTAGAAATACAACCTAATCAAGACTGGATAAGGAAAAAAGTAATCTGAACATCTATAACTAGTAGGAATTTTTAGTCAGTAGCCAAAAACTTCAACAAAGAAGAGTCCAAGACCACATGGTGAATCCTATCAACCTTTTTTTGAGACAGGGTCTCATATTCTGTTATCCAGGATGGAGTGCAGTGGTATGATCATAGCTTACTAGCAGCCTTAAACTCCCATGCTCGAGTGAACCTCCTGCCTCAGCCTCCCAAGTAGCTGAGACTACAGGCATGCACCACCACACCCAGCTAATTAAAAAAAAAATATATATATATATATGTATTTTTTTTTTGGTAGAGACAGGGTCTTGCCATGTTGCACAGGCTGATCTTTAACTTCTGGGCTATAGTGATCCTCCTTTCTCAGCCTCCCAAAGTGCTGGGATTATAGGCATGAGCCACCATGCCCAGACCTCTACGAAACCAGCACCAATCCTCCTCAAGTTTTTCCAAAAACAGTGAGAAAAAGGGAACATTTCCACATTCATTCTATAAGGCCAGCATTATCCTGATACCAAAGACAAACACACAAGAAAACTATAGGCCAAATCCTTGAACACAGATGCAAAAATCCTCAACAAACCACTAGCAAACCAGATTTGACAGTGCATTAAAAGAATCATACACCATGATTAAGTGGAATTTATCCCTAGGATGCAAGGATAGTTCAATATATGCAAATCAATAGATGTGACATAACACACTGACAGAATGAAGGATAAAAAACACATCTCAAAAAAATGCAGAAAAAGTATTTGACAAAATTCAACATCCTTTCATGATCAAAACTATCAACAGAAGGAATGTACTTCAACCCAACCATGGCCAAAAAGGATAAACTAATATACTGAACACAGAAAATGTGAAAGCTTTTCCTCTAAGACCTAGAACCAGACGAGGATGCCCACTCTTGCCACTTCTATTCAATGTAGTACTGGAAGTCCTAGCCAGAGCAATGAGGCAAGAAGGAATAAGCAGCACCCAAAAAGGAAAGGAATAAGTAAAATTATCTGTTTACAGATCACATAATCTTACCTCCAGCAAACCCTAAAGATTTCTCACACAGAAGTGTCAGAATAAATGAATTCTGCTAAGTTGGAGGATACAAAAATCAGCTCTTTCTATACACCAACAAGAATGAAATAAAGGAATCCCTAATAAAGGAAATTAAGAAAATAATTCTATTTATAATAGCACCAAAAATAGGAATGTATTTAACCAGGAATATGAAAGACTTAAACACTGATCTAGATGAAACAGATATATACCTGTACACTGCTAAAAAAAACTAGCAAATCTGAATCATGCAATCCCCACAGTAACCACAAAGAAAATACAGAATACACACAAACGGAAATAGGAAGGAAACTGAAACACGTCACTGCAAAATAAAGGAAAAGTACGGAAAGAAATGTGTGTCCTTGGACACACTGTTTTGATTACAGTAGTCTCCTTTTATCCAGGGTGATATGTTTCAAGACACCTCCAGTGAATTCCTGAAACTAGGGATGGTACCAAACCCTACATAGCTATGTTTTTTCCTATATACACACACATCTATAATAAAGTTTAACTCAAAAATTAGGCATAGTAAGAGATTAGCAACACTAAAAGAAATTAAAGATGCAAAATACTGCTAAAAGAAATTAAAGATACAAAGAAGAAAGACATCCCATGTTCATGGATTGGAATACTTAATAGTATTAAGATGTCCATACTACCAAAAGTAATCTACAGATTTAATGCAATTCCTATCAAAATCCCAATGGCATTTTTTACAGAAATAGAAAAATCCATCCTAAAATTCACACTATTAAGGAACCCCAAATAGCTAGAACACTCTCGGGGCAGGGGGAAAAAAAGAACTAAGCTGAAGGACTCACACTTACTGATTTTAAAGCAAACTACAAAGCTACAGTGTAGTAGTCATCCCTTATTTGTGGTTTAACCTTCTACCACTTCAGTTACCCACAGTCAACTGCGGTTCAAAAACAGGTGAGGACAGTACAGCAAGATATTGAGAAATCACATTCACCTTTTATTACTATACACTATCATTGTTCTATCTTCTTATTGTTGCTAATCTCTTACTATGCCTAATTTATGAGTTAAATGTCATCATAGGTAGGTGTGTATAGGTAAAACAACATAATATATATAGGGTTTGGTACTATCTGTGGTTTCAAGAATCCACTGGAGGGGTCTTGAAACATATCTTAGATAAAACAGACTAGTGTAATCAAAACAGTGTAGTACTGACCTGAAGACAGACATACAGACTAATGAAATAGAGAGCCCAGAAATAAACTCTCACATTTAGAGTCAAATGATTTCACCAAGGTACCAAGACCATTCCACGGAAGACGACAATCTTAACAAATGATTTTGGGAAAACTGGATACCACATGTAAAAGAATACAGTCAGCTCTTTACACCCTAGACAAAAATTCAAGTGAATCAAAGATCTAAAGATAAGAGCTAAAACTATAAAAGTCGTAGAAGAACACATAAAAAAGACTTCATGACACTGGATTTGGCAATGACTTACTGAATATGACACTAAAAGCACATAAAACAAAAGTAAAAATAAATTCGACATCTAAATTTCTGTGCATCAAGGGATGCAACAGAGTGAAAAGGCAACCTATGAAATGGGAGAAAATATTTACAGATCATATCTAATAAGGGGTTAATATCCAGAATATATACAGAACCACAACTCAACCAATAAACAAAAAACCAAATTGAAAATGAGCAGAAATGAATAAACATTTCTCCAAAGATAACATACAAATGGCATATAAGCACATGAAAAGATGCTCAACATCACAAATAATCAGGAAAATGCAAATCAAAACAATGTGATAACACCTCATAACTACTAGGATGGCTACTATCAAAAATACCAACATTATGCCAGGCACAGTGACTCACGCCTGTAATCCAACACTTTGGGAGGCCAAGGTGGGTGGATCACCTGAGCCCAGGAATTCAAGCCCAGCCCAGGTAATACAGTGAAACCCTGTCTCTACTAAAAATACAGAAGTTAGCCAGGTATGGTGGCACATGCCTACAGTGCCAGCTTCTTGGGAGGCTTAGGCAGGAAGATCCCTTGAGCCTGGGAGGTTGAGGCTGCAGTGAGCCATGATCGCACTACAGCCTGGGTGACAGAAGGAGATGCTGTTAAAAAAAAAAGTGTTGGGGAGGATGGAAAGAGTGTAAAATGGTGCAGCCACTATGGAAAATGGTATGGCAGTTTCTTAAGAAATTAAAAATCCTATGATTCCAGCAATTCCACTTTTGAATATATCCCAAAAGAACTGAAAGCAAGGCCTTGAAGGAATATTTGTATGCCTAGGTTCACAGTATCACTCGCAACAATCAAAAAGTGGAAGCAACCCAAGCGTCTACTGATGGATGAATGGATAACAATGTGACACAACTAAAACACATCATTCAGCTTTAAAAAGAAAGGAAATTGTGACACATGCTGTAACATGGATGAACCTTGAGTACATTACACTAAGTGAAATAAGCCAGTCACAAGAAAACAAATACTGTATGATTCTACTTACAAGATGCCTGGGGTAGCCAAATTCTTAGAAAGTAACACAGTGGCTGCCAGGGTCTAAGTGGAGGTATGAATGGGTTGCTTAATGGATATAGTTTCAATTCCGTAAGATGAAGAATTCTGGAGACTGGTTGCACAACGTGAATGAACTTAACACTACTAAACTGTACAATTAAAAATGATTAAGATGGCAAATTTTATATCACAGATGCTCCTTAACTTACCATCAGGTTACATTCTGATAAAACCATCATAAGTTTAAAATATCTTAAGTTGAAAATGCATTTAATACACCTAACCTACATCATAGCTTAGCCTTCCCTATCTTAAATGTGCTCAGAACACTTATGTTAGCCTGCAGTTGCAGAAAATCATCTAACACAAAGCCTAGCTTATAACAAAACACTGAGTATCTCACACAGCACTACATTTGTACAGCATCAGTTGTTTACCCTTGTGATTATGTGTCTGACTGGGAGATGTGGTCATTGCTGCTCCCCCACATCACGAAAGTATTGTGCCACTTATTGCTCATGTGGACAAAGATCAAAATCCAAAGTATGGTTACCAAATGTGCATCACTTCCACACCATCGTAAAGTCAAAAAATCTTAAGTCCAAACATCGTAAGTCACGGATAGTCATCTGTATTTGCATTTTACCACAATTAGAAATTTTTATTTTAAGTAACTTCAAATAAGCATATTACCTTTATATTCCAAGGATTACTTTACACTCTGAAAGATACCAGCCTTCCTCATCTCCTCAAAATCTTTCATGGCATCATAGTTTCTGTAGAAATCTGCGTATGCCTTCTTTCTTTTATCAGCCACACCAAACTAAAAAGCAACCATCCATTAGTTTATTTTTCAGATTACTGGAAATTAGATTTCAGATTATAATACCTAAAGACAAGGTAGAACACATGTTTTTGTTCACCCTTTAATTTAAACCCTACATTTTCTAAGGGGTGGAGGTGGTGACAGATAAAAAGGAAGACAAAGTCTAAGAAATTGCTAAATTTGCAAAGAAAAGAATGGGGGAATAAGGTGTCTATTTTGTTTTGTTTGAGGTTTCCGTACACAAAGGGCAGGCGGGGTTCAACAGAAAAAGAACAAATGAAGATTCAAGACAAAAATGGAAAGTTTAAGTGACTTTACTATTATTTTTTTTAAAACATGGGGTCTCCCTCTGCAGAAATACACAAAAATCATGCTACCTGATGGAGTAATATAGTAAGAATCCTTTACCTGACCAGTTTTATCACTTCACTTCTACTTGAATTACCAATTTCTTCCCAGTAATAAATCAAGAGGCAGAGGCCGGGTGTGGTGGTTCATGCCTATACTCCCAGCACTTTGGGAGGCCAAGGGGGGAGAATCATGAGGTGAGGAATTGGAGACCAGCCTGGCCAACATGATTAAACTCCATCTCTACTAAAAATACAAAAATTAGCCGAGCATGGTGGCGGGCAGTTGTAATCCCAGCTACTTGGAAGGCAGAGGCAGGAGGACTGCTTTGACCCGGGAGGCCTCGGAGGGTTCACTGAGCCAAGATCGTGACACTGCACTCTAGTTTGGGTGACAGAGCAAGACTCCGTCTTGAAAAAAATAAAATAAAAAGAGGCAGAAGCGCAAGTGCTGGGGGCCATCATTACACGTACGGTTAATTTGGACTCTCCCTACTTCATTTAGTCATCCATCTGACAGACAGGAGACAGCCAAGGGTCCTGGAAAAACAGCCTGAAGGCTGAAAGGCCAGACTGTTGGACCAGATCCCAAAACCCTGAGGGAGAACTGCACATTTGCCTGCCCTTTCAGGACTGATTCTTTTTGGCTAATGGCCACAGGCACACTGGGGGTAAACAGGGTGGAGCCAGGAGAAGTTGCACCTTTTGCAGTGGGAAGGACCCTAGTCTCTTCAGCTCCTGTGTCGTGGCCTGGTATTCAATCTGTGAGGTGGGGGCCTGTCAGCAGGACACTCCCTCACTTTGCCGAGAGTCTGTTTTATTTGTTCCTTTTCAGCCAATAAATTCAGCCCTCCTCACCCTTCAGTGTGTCCATGTGCCTAATTTCTCCTGGTTGTGACACAAGAACCCAAATTTAGCTAAACTAAGGAGCAAAAACTGCATCACATCCATCCCTTCTACAAACATTTACTTCATGCCCACTATATGCCAGGCAGCAGGAATCTCAAGGACCAAAAGATTTTTTGTGCTTGTCTCTCCAAAGAGTACCAAAGCATAGGTCCACTTACTGCTTTCTCAGTGTTCCATCTCCTCTTTGCTCTCCCAGTTCTCCCCATTTTTTTTTTTTTTTTTTTTTGAGACAGTCTGGCTCTATCACCCAGCCTGGAGTGCAGTGGTGCGATCTCGGCTCACTGCAACCTCCACCTCCCCATTTTTTTTGTTTTTGTTTTTGTTTTGAGACAGAGTCTCGCTCTTGCTGCCCAGGCTGGAGTGCAATGGTACGAACTCAGCTCACTGTAACCTCCACCTCCTGGGTTCAAGCAATTCTCCTGCCTCAGCCTCCCAAGCAGCTGGGATTACAGGTGTCCGCCACCACGCCCAGCTAATTTTTTTGTATTTTTACTAGAGATGGGGTTTCACCATGTTGGCCAGGCTAGTCTGAAACTCCTGACTTCAGGTGCTCTGCCCGCCTCTGCCTCCCAAAGTGCTGGGATAACTGGCGTGAGCCACTGCACCTGGCCTCGCCTCCCAACCTTGGCTGACATCTCTGCTTCCCAGGCTCAAGCCAACCTCTCACCTCAACCTCCCAAGTAGCTAAGGCCACAGGCATATTGTGTATTTTTGTAATTTTCGAAGAAATGTGGCCGGGTGCGGTGGCTCACGCCTGTAATCCCAGCACTTTAGGAGGCCAAAGTGGGCAGATCATGACATCAGGAGATCGAGACCATCCTGGCTAACACGGTGAAACCCCATCTTTACTAAAAAATACAAAAAAATTAGCTGGGCATGATAGTGGGCACCTGTAGTCCCAGCTACTCGGGAGGCTGAGGCAGGAGAATGGCGTGAATCCAGGAGGTGGAGCTTGCAGTGAGCCGAGTTCGCGCCACTGCACTCCAGCCTGGGCAACAGAGTGCAACTCCGTTTCAAAAAAAAAAAAAAGAAAAGAAATGCCCAGCTAATTTTTGTATTTTAGTAGAGACGTAGTTCCTCCATATCTCCCAGGCTGGTCTTGAACTCGTGAGCTCAAGCAATCCGCCCACCTCGGCCTCCCAAAGTGCCAGGATTACAGGCATGAGCCACCAGACCCAGTCCCTCGCCCTAACTTGCAAGGCTCAAATTCTACCTCCTCTATCAAATAGCTATGACCCACAATAACTGTGACCCACAACATCCCCCAAAACCATTCTTTCAGTTATGTTCTATCTTGCAATGTCTTCTAATTTTTTTTTTTTTTAACCTCCCCAACTTGACTCTAAGTTCTTTAAGAACAGAGATTTAGATACACGCCTTTTGTGTCCTCCAAAGCACTTGGAACACTACATTACCTAACACCGTACTGAATTTTATACACTGCCTCTTATTCAACAGGTCCTTTTAAGAACCTATTTGTGTGTCCAGCACCCAACAATAGGGTGCCACAGTAAACAAAAGACATGGTACCTGCCTTAATGAGGCTCACAGCCCAGTAAAGAATATAAACACTAAACAAAAATTAAGTACAAAGAGTTTAAAAGCAAAGCTCTGAATTCTTTCATGGGGTATTATGACAAGAATGATAAACATATGTATTATCAAAAGCATTTTTATGGAAAAGTTGTAAATATGCAGCCTTTGATTAAAAATAAAAGGCATAACAAAATCCACATTAGGGAGAGTGTTAAAATACAATTCTGTAATAATTACTCAAGGTGTCAAACAGAACCATAATCAGCCGACCATTCCTGCACGTTCCACACTCATGGATTCAGCCAACCAAGGACTGAAAATATTTGAGGAAAAAAATAAAAAATGCTACAAAATTAAAAATACAGTATAAACTACTGACATAGCATTTATATTGCATTAGGCATTATAAGTACTCTAGAGATGATTTCAAGTATCGTCAGGGCTCCTGAACCAATCCCCCATGGATAGAGGGGCAGAGCCCCTCTGCATACTAGCTTCTGTAATGGGTTGAATTGTGTTTGACCAAAATTCATGTGTTTAAGTCCTAACTCTCAGTACCTCAGAATCTAAACATTTTTGGAAATAAGGGCTTTAATGAGATAATTAAGTTAAAAGGCCATTTAGGGTGGGCCCTAATCCAATACGACTGATGTTCTTTTAAGAAATTCAGCAAGCCAGGTGCAGTGGCTCACGACTGTAATCCCAGCACTTTAGGAGGCCCAGGCAGGTGGATCCTTGAGCCCAGGAGTTCAAGACCAGCCTGGACAACGTGGCCAACTCTGAAACCTCATCTCTACAAAAAATATAAAAATTAACCAGTTGTGTTGGTGTGTACCTGCAGTCCCAGGTACCGGGTGACAGAGTAAGACCCTGTCTCAAAGAAAGAAAGAAAAAGGAAAGAAAGAAAAAAAATGAAAAGAAGGGCAGAAAAAGGAAAGAAGGAAGGAAAGGGAAAGGAAAAGAAGTTCAGCCACAGATATATGCCCACAGAGGACACTGTGAAGACAAAAGAAGGGAGCCATCTACAAGCCAACAGAGGCCTGAGAAGGCATCAACCCTGCCAACAGATTTCTAGCCTCCAGAACTGCGAGCAAATTTAAGGCACCCAGTCTATGGTTCTTTGTTATGGCATTCCAGCAAACTAACAAGTTTCATTTAAAGACGGAGGACAAGCTATAGTTCCTGTCACACTGAAGTGAGTGCAGAAAGGGTTAGAAGGAAACACATTACAAGGGGGATTTCTTTAAAAGATTTTTCAACCAAAAACACATACTCTATGACCTTTGGCACAAAGTAAAAAACATACATACCTTATACAAAGCTGCAACTCCCAGGGATAGCACGAATGCTGTAACCATATGAAATCGCAGGCGCTTGGCCAGAAGGCCACGCATCTGAGGTTTTGGCAAAACTTCGGATGTCATGGTAGTTGCTGTCCTTGATACGTATGCCAACCTTAAGAGATTCAGAAAATATGATTAAGTACAGAGTTTATTTAAGCCATAAACTTCAGAATGGTCACCTGGAAGCATTGGAGTTGTCCTGAATATAAACTCCGATTAGCAGCATTGAGAATGGCCACCTGGAAGCACTGAAGTTGTCCTGAATATAAACTCCGATTAGCAGCAGTTACAAATGAAATGTTTTTCTTTTTTGGCAGAAACAGGGTCTAGCTGGTCTTAAAAACTCCTGCCCTCAAGTGATCACCCTACCTCATCTCAAAGTGCTGGGATTCCAGCCTACAAGTGGATTAAGAAAAAATTAGAGGCAATTCCTAAATTGTTCATCAAGAATTTACATTTAAATAACATAAACTATTGACTAAACGCTGTCATTTGTGTCACAAATCCAGGAATAACATTTGGGTTGAGACATGGGTGAGGGGCGGGACTGAAGTCCAATACTCAGGTCTCTGGGCCCTACATATCTCATGTACCTCTCCCTACTGAGCTTTTTTTCCTTTCTCGGGTAAAATAATAAAAGAAAAACTCTGAAGAAAATAATATATCAAAAGAATTCTCATGCACAGTACATTTTACTACCTAGAGAATCACAGCACGACAGTGGATGGATTCCTCTCACAAAGCCTAAGCTGTCTCTTGGCTTAGCTTGTTTCACCTCTCCCTCCCCCGGCCCCCATACACTGAGCGACTACCATAAATAAAGGCGATTAACTGCGGCACACTAGTAATGGCTGAGCCAAGGCGACAAAAATCTTTCCCAACAACAAGAAAAACAAGCAGTAGCTCCACATTGTAATTAACGATGGCAAACCCATTTATGGAACATTTACTCTTCTAAAAATTTTCTGTCCACTCGTTAAACCTTCGCGACAACCCTGTCAGATCATGAGGCAGGTGTTTTCCACGGTCACACGATATACCGTTAAAACCTGGACGGGAACGCGGCAATTGCCATGAGGGCCCAAATTACCTAACTACTCCTTTGCCCAGCCACCCCCGGGGGCCCAAAGACCCTTGCGTCCCTGCAGGCCTTCAGCTAACGCGGCCGGGGGTAGGATGGGAAGCCGTGGGGCGAGGGAGGTTGCAGGAAGCCCATCCTTTCCCTCCTGCGACAGGCACGGTGACCCTCCTCCATCTTCCCAGCTCTAATTTAAAACGCTGCCACACAGCGAGCGACGCTGCCAGCTGCTTCGCCTACACTGACCCTTGCGCCTCACGACCAGCTGCAGAAAAAACCACTACCCCTTTTCTCACGGGAGAGAAACACCGAGGCCAAATAGGTCAAATGACCTCACCAAGGTCACGATGGCTGAGAAAAAGTGCAGCGGGTACTGGCCCCGGGTCGGCTCACTCCGAAGCCCGCTGGGTCCTCGAGAGTCCCGCAGCCCACCCGGCTTCGGTGGGGCCGTCGCAACCCACCCGGTCCCTGTGGTCCGCCCGCCGCCCTCCAGAGGCCGCAGCGGAAGTGTGGGGGGGTAGATGCGGAAGAGAGGCCCGAAGCGTCACCACGGCCGAGACACAGAGTCACGACTAAATCCGAGGCAGAGAGAAAGCGGGAGGCTGCCGTTGTGACAACCCGAAGTGTCGCGGTGGAGATGCAACACGGACCACACTTACCTCAATACCAGCGTCCTTCCCGACTAAAGGAAAAATGGACGGCATTCCAGCCGCGCGCAGGCGCAGAATAACAGTGCACGGAGAGAACCTGGCGACGGTAGCCGAAGGAGTTCAAAAGACCTCTAGCGCGCCCACCGCAGGTGACAGCCGAAGTTCTTTTTCGTGGTCTGCTTCTTTCCTGTGTGACCTTGCAAAACGGGCTTGACCTCCTTATCTATCGACCTCTTTATCTTCTTAGTAAATTGAAGATATTAGTCGTACTCATACACAGAGTCCCAAAACATGTGCACAAACCGACATTTTAATTATAACCAACCTTATGCGAATAACTGTTTGGCTTGGGTAAAAGGTGAAAAAGCCGACTTCTAGGAGCTCAGAGCCCAGAAGATGAGAAAGATAAACAGATTAATACCGATCCTATGAAGTGGGCACTACCACAGAGACGTGGCCCAGCTACTGCAGAAGCAATTCTCTACCTGGCAAAGCTGAGGACGTTTTGACAGAGGGGCGGTATTTGTGTGGGGTTCTTAAGAAAGCACAAGGGTTTTGAAGGAAGGCAACTGGAAGTTCGTGGAAAGTGGTGTAGACGGGTGAGGCTCTTGTGCCTTAATGATGCCGAGCTGTTTTTATTGAAATAACCTGAATTTGCAAAGTGTTATTTAAGTCAACCCATCAAGCCCTGTGGAAGATAGCTGGGACACAACAGATGCATGATATTGAGTCAATACACTGAGTACCTACTACGTGCCTGATTCTGCTAAACAAGAGGACAGAGGACACTCATTCTGGTCAGGGAGTCTTTGTCCTCAACCTATTAACAAACACTCCGGAGGTGAAACCTTTGAGCCACGAAGAAAGGTACTAATTGAGGCTCAGAAGTAGGTTGGGACTTTACCAACGTTTTTCAGGCCTCTTATCAAGCAAGGGTCTACCCAGCTGAAAATCTTTGCATGGAATTTGTCCAAAGAGTAATTTGTTTCTGCTCTTTCCTTCCCCACCCCGACTATTGGCCCAAAGAAGAAGTGGTGAACTTCAGAGTTCACACGGATTAGTGTATGTGAAACCATCAGGGAAAGCTTCAGACAAGACGTGGAAGAGATAGAAGCAGAACTGAGTTTCAGTCTAATGGAAAGGCTGGAAAACTGGAGAAATTGGAGAGACAACATTGGCTGGGAGAAGATGGCAAAGACAGGCACACTCAGGGCACAGAGCCTGAACTGAGTGAAATACTGAGTGTTTATTCTGTGCTTCCCTAGCTATCCAGTGAACCATAGTGAATGACTGAGGGTGACACATGAATAAAACCTGAGCGGTAGGAGTGAAGAGAGACATGCTACATATAGGTTCTGTCTTAGAACCGAACAGACCTGGATTTGAGACCCAGCTCATCAACTTGTAGCTGGCAAATTTCTTAATCTTTCTAAGTTTGCTTTCTCCTCTAAAAATAGTACTCATTTTGTTGGGTTGTGATGTAAATTAAATGGGATAATGTATATGCAGCTTGAGTATCCCTTATCTGAAATGTTTGAGACCAGAAGTGTTTCAGATTTTGGATGTTTTCAGACTTTTGAGTATTTGCAGAATACATGCCAGTTGAGCATCCCAATAGCAAAATCTGAAATCCAAAATGCTCCACTGAGTATTTCCTTGAGCACCACATCAGTGCTCAAAAGTTTTGAATTTTGGAGCATTTTGGATTTCGGATTTTCAGATTAAGGGTGCTCAACCTACACAGTGCTTGACAAACAGGCCTTCCGAATATGCATTCCTCCCTGTGTACTTTTACCTGTCCTGCATTCCTTCCATCTTCCTTTTAGTAGCAGTGCTTAATTGTCTTTCAAGTAATCAATCCTTCATCACTGCTAGCCATGTGATTCTACAACAGTCAAATCTTATTCCAGACTGGGTGTGGTGGCTCACACCTGTAATCCCAGCACTTTGGGAGGCCAAGGCAGGTAGATTACTTGAGCCCAGGTGTTGGAGACCAACCTGGGTGACATAGTGAGACCACCATCTCCACAAAAATTTTAAAACTTAGCCGGGCATAGTGTGGTGTATGCCCATAGTCCCAGCTACTCAGGAGGCTGAGGCTGGAGGATCACTTGAGCCCAAGAGTTGCAGGCTGTAGTGAGCTATGACTGCACCATTGCACTCCAGTCAGACAGAGTGAGACCCTGGCTCTAAAAAGAAAAAGAAAAAACATTATTCCAGTTGAGCAGGCAACCCAAGAGTAGCCAAGCAATGTGGCCCATCCCCTTGGCCACAGTAATTTGTTGGGGATGGGCACAGGATTCTGGCCAGGCCAGTGAAACTCAATTCTATGACTTATGTTCAAACTATTGGGAAAAAGGATCTCTTTTTATAGAGAGAAGAGTTTGCACTGGGTTGGAGTAGGGATCTTGCAGATCTGTGAGAGTATAAGGCCAGAGGGTACTGTGTGCCTATAATGCACCAAGCACAGCATATGACAAAATGACATGAAAAGCCTCATGAAACTTTCATTCTAGTGGGCTTCGAGGAGAAAAACCAACAAAAATAAAAAATGTATCTGAAGGAGGTAAGTGGAATGGAAACAACAGAGTAGGTATTAAGAAAGTCTGTGTGAAGAGGTATCTTTTTTGTATTGAAAGATTGATGAAACAACCCATGAAAGAAGCCCATGGTTTACACTAAACTAAAAGATAGCTCAGTGTAAAGACTGGGTTTGTTCTACATAGCCCTAAGGAATAAAGTAGAATGGATGAGTGGAAGATACTGGGAGTTAGATGTCAGTTAAGTATTCACCATGGCTAGAAATCAGTCCCTTTCAAGGTCATCCTCAACCAGAGACACATCCACTTGGGGGAGACAAGGATCCCTTAATTGGTAAATTAAGGGATTCACGTGGTAAATCCCTTAATTGGTAAAAACACGACCAACAGTCTTGTTCCTACTATGTCTTTCCATTCTGGCCTTGACAATCACCAGGTCAGCATGTTACCTTAAAATGTGTTGATAAGATGCCCTTTTTAAATACAAACTTAGGGGGAGCTTGGGTCCAGGGCAGGGAAACAGCTGGTTGCATGGCAATAGTGATGCCATCTTGAAGAAAAACTGCCATGATGACCGATGTTTGACTACTGCATACCAAGGTGTTTCCATTGCATGGATAGACCCTCATAAAGATGTTTATCTAACCTCCCCAGTGGTCACAAGTTTTGGTAGAAAGTCTGAGGCATACAGCTGCACATTTTACCAAAAAAGCTTGCTATATAGAGGATATTTTCTGGAGCACAGGTGCGGGAATCTACCATCCCTCAGCCAACAGAGAGATTGTTTCTGTTCCTAAGTCCCTTTTAAATGTTTCTTCCTAAGAAACTGGATTTGTCAGTCTCTTTCTTCAACCTTTGGGGGCAAGTTTGCGTAGACCTTCTCACCACTGTAGCTTGTTAACTGTGAATCCTGCACTTAGGACAAAACACCCTTGACCATGAATCTTTCCCTTGGGCAGATTTATGAGCCTCTTTTTCAGCCTTTCAGCTTCCTCAGATTTTTGGGGGTAGGTTTGCCTAGGCTGTCTACCACAGCACACCCAGGAACATCCTGGCTCCTCCATCACTATCCTGCTCTGAACATGCTTTTGAGAAAACCTGACCTCTCACCTGTGCTGCAGCCTTTCCTGTTGTGAAAAGTGTATGTAACACCTAGAAAGGCAATTACAATGCCAACAGCTAAAAGGAATGAAATGGACCCTGAAACAAATTAGGCAGTAGTCACTCGAAAGACTGGAAAACTTTCAATCCTTTCAACCATAAGATATATCACTGATACGGTATCAATGGCAAGGGCCATAAATAATTTTATGGATTAAGAAAATGTGAGGGGCTCAGAAGTTAAAAGGTAACAACAAAAAAAAAACCTCTATCTGAGGTAAAATAGCAGTGTCTGCAATATTTGACAAACCTCAGACGTAGATCTACTGACTCTTTTACATATAATTTATTTCCACTTTCAAATTTAACAAATAATGAGTGTGTTGAGTCAGAGTTAGATCCTAGAGCTAAGAGACGACAGGCTGGGTGTGGTGGCTTGCACCGTAATCCCAGCACTTTGGAGGCCAAAGTGGGAGGATAGCTTGAAGCCAGGAGTTCAGGACCAGCCTGGGCAATATAGTGAGACCCTGTCTCTAAAAAAAAAAAAAAAATGTTTTTTAATTAGCCTGGTGTGGTGGCTCACACCTGTGGTCCCAGCTACTCAGGAGGCTGAGGCAGGAGGATCACTTGATCCCAGGAGTTCAAGACTACAGTGAGTGAGCTACACTGCACTCTTGCCTGGGTGACAGAGCAAGACCCTGTATCTAACAGAGAGATAGAGAAAGAAACAGAGAGAGAGAGAGATTTTTCTCTTTACTATTCATTATTACCAAGAAAATCTAGGATTTCAGAGATGCAGCCCAATAATGTAACTAGACTTCCTATTCTGCCTCCCCATTGATTAATAAACAAGAAATCACCAGCCAGATTCAACAGGGAAACTTATCTGACCCTGAAACTGGACAGGAAAAAGGAGGCATATTCTTTCCCCTAGAATTATATTCTAAGAATTCAGTTGAGGATATGGACCCTCACAAGGCTTGAGTCTAGGGTACTTTATTTGACCTGACTATATCCAATATGTAAATAAGGATCTAAGGGAACTCATAAGGGCTAAGAGTTTCTTATGCTGAGGGAATTTACCTCTTGTTTATGTCAATTAGCCCATATAAAACTGGTTTTGTTATACATTGTTTTGCTTAAAGTCACAGTTTCCAAGAACCTATTGATGATGTTAAGTGAGGATTTACTGTACGTCTCAATTCAGACTAGCCACATTTCAAGTTCTAATGTGGTTTCTTTGTGACGTTGTTATTGACTAAGCAAATGCTGTGAGTGATGATTTGCAAATGACCCCCTGCTCTTAGAGACTGATGACATTCAACATAGTTCCAGGCGAGGTGAGGTTTGCTGGCTCTACATGCCTCCAAAAAGGGCAGCCTGTACCAGAGAGATCCTTCATTATCACTGACGCTGTTTGGCATGGGGCTTGGAAGGTCCAGGAAGACCCGGTGTGGTTTACGAAAGCCCGGGGAGGAGTGTTCCAAGCTCCTCAGTGGCAGCAGTGTCCCATGTATAGAGTTCACTGCAGCTTATGACAAACAACAGTGACAGTTCAGAGGAAACCTGACTCCTTTCTCAAAGATGGTCCCACACCTCACCTTAAATAGGAGAGGCATGGTGAAAGCTCCAAATAACTTTTTTTTTTTTTCCCGAGACAGAGCCTCACTCTATAAAGTCTCACTTTCGTTCAGAGCCAGAGTGCAGTGGCATGATCTCAGCTCACTGCAAACTCTGCTGCCCAGATTCAAGTGATTCTCCTGCCTCAGCCTCCCAAGTAGCTGGTATTACAGGTGTGTGGCACCATGTCCGACTAATTTTTGTATTTTGGGTAGAGATGGGGTTTCACCATGTTGGCCAGGCTGGTCTCGAACTCCTGACCTCAAGTGATCCACCTGCCTCGGCCTCTCAAAGTGCTAGGATTACAGGCATGAGCCACCACAACTGGCCCCAAATAACTTATTAAATCAGTTGTGTGATGAATAAGTATTTCAATGTAAAATCTTATGTAGGCCAGGTGTGGTGACTCACGCCTACAATCCCAACACTCTGGTAGGCCAAGGCGGGAGGATTGCTTGACCCCAGAAGTTCAAAATCAGTCTGGGCAACATAGAGACCTTGTGCTCTGAGCTAGCTCCAACTTCCAGTGACCCTGAACTGAAATAATTGGGTAAGTAATTACCTTACTTGTTTATTTTTATGTTTTTAATTTATTCTTTTTTTTTTTTTTGAGACAAGAGTCTTGCTATGTTGTCCAGACTTGTCTGGAACGCCTGGACTCAAGTGATCCTCTTGCCTCAGGCTCCCAAAGTGTTGGGATTACACATGAGCCACTATGCCTGGCCTTGCTTTTATTAATCTTTCCAAGATTTATGTATTTATTACATTTTGTATTACATTTATTTCAATGTTTAATATTAGAAGTGTTTTGGTCCTTATTTAAAAGTTAATGATGTTTTTGTAAACAGAAATATGCCAATGGAATTTACCTCTTGTTTATGTCAATTAGCATGGTAAAACTGGTTTTGTTGTACATTGTTTTGTTTAAAGTCACAGTTTCCAAGAACCTATTGATAACATTAAGTGAGGACTTACTGTATGTCTCAATTCAGACTAGCCACATTTCAAGTTCTAAATAGCCACATGTGACTGTATTGGATAGCACAGTTAGAACATTTTAGTCATAAGAAAATGCTCATGAGTCATTGGTAAATGAAGAGGCAAGCTGCAAAGCTATGCCACGTGATCTAATTTTGTAACATGTGCATACACTTATATGTATGTATGTATATATAAGCAGGAAATAATACTGAAAGGATATATACCAAAAACTTGCAAGTAATTTTTACATTTTATTTTTACGCAATCCAAATTTTATCATGTCTTACTTTTATGGTTAGAAAAAAATTAATAATAAATGTGAATTTTTTAAAAGAGAGATATATTCGTTTCCTATTGTTGCTGTAACACACTTCCACAAATTTAGTGGCTTAAAACCACACACATTCATTATCTTGCAGTTCAGTAGTTCAAAAGTCTGACACAGGTCTCACTAGATTCAACTTAATGTGTCAGCAGGGTCGCATTCCTTCCAGAGGCTCTAGAAGAGGAGGAATCTGCGCCCTTTTCTAGCTTCAAGGGGCTGCCTGCATTTCTTGGCTTATACTTCCCTTCTTTCATCTTCAAAGCCAGCTCCAACACATCTCTTCCTCTGCCTCTCCTTTTCTCCCTCCCTCTTCCCCGTTCTCCCTTGTGATTATATTGGCCCCACCTGGATAATGGAGGCACAGTCTCCCTATTTTAGCGTCACCTGGTTAGCAAGCTTAATTCCACCTGCAACCTTATTTCCCTTTGCTATGTAACATGTCATAATCCAGGGATTAGTACGTAGACATCTGTGAAGGGCTCTTATCCTTCCTACCACAAGAGGTATGATCATGATAAGTACTGTATAACTAATATTTCCATTCTCCTTTCAGACACACAGTACGGTTATACTTCCTTGCTCCCTTCAAAGCAGCCACGTGACTTGCTTTGGCCAATGCAGTATGAGTGGAAGTGGCGTGAGTCTTTTCCAGGTAGATGCTTTATAAGACAGCATGTGATTTACTACATTCTCTTTGCCCTGCCTATGATAGGATGGAAGTATTGATGGAGATGGCACTTATGTCATCACCTATGTCTCACCTGGGTCTGTGAGACACTAGGATGAGCAGAGTCCTCCTACCAACCTGTGCTGGCCAGATATGGTGAGGCAGAAATAAGTGGTATCTCACTCCACTGAGCTTCAGGGGTTGTTTGGTCCTGCAGACAAACAGCTCATCCTGACTGGTACAGGAGGTTAAAAAAATACAAGCATATAACTGGCAAGAGATGGTATCTCATTGTGGTTTTGACTTGCATTTCTCTAATGACCAGTGATGATGAGCTTTTTTTTCATATTTTTGTTGGCTGCATAAATGTCTTCTTTTGAGAAGTGCCTGTTCATATCCTTTGCCCACTTTTTGATGGGATTGTATTTTTTCTTGTAAATTTGTTTAAGTTCTTTGTAGATTCTGGATATTAGCTCTTTGTCAGATGGATAGATTGCAAAACTTTTCTCCCATTCTGTGGGTTACCTGTTCACTCTGATGATAGTTTCTTTTGCTGTGTAGAAGCTCTTTAGTTTAATATGATCCCATTTGTCAATTTTGGCTTTTGTTGCCATTGCTTCTGGTGTTTTAGACATGAAGTCTTTGCCAATGCCTATGTCCTGAATGGCATTGCCCAGGTTTTCTTCTAGGATTTTTATGGTTTTAGGTCTTACATTTAAGTCTTTAATCCATCTTGAGTTAATTTTTGTATAAGGTGTAAGGAAGGGGTCCAGTCTCATTTTTCTGCATATGGCTAGTGAGTTTTCCCAACACCATTTATTAAATAGGGAATCCTTTCCCCATTGCTAGATTGTCCCAGGTTTGTCAAAGATCAGATGGTTGTAGATGTGTAGTGTTATTTCTGAGGCCTCTGTTCTGTTCCATTGGTCTATATATCTGTTTTGGTACCAGTACCATGCTGTTTTGGTTACTGTAGCCTTGTAGTATAGTTTGAAGTCAGGTAGCACAATGCCTCCAGCTTTGTTCTTTTTCCTTAAGATTGTCTTGGCTATGCAGGCTCTTATTTGGTTCCATATGAAGTTTAAAGTAGTTTTTTCCAATTCTGTGAATAAAGTCAGTTGTAGCTTACTGGGGATGGCATTGAACCTATAAATTACTTTGGGCAGGATGGCCATTTTCACAATATTGATTCTTCGTATCCATGAGCATGGAATGCTTTTTCCATTTGTTTGTGTCCTTTCTTATTTCCTTGAGCAGTGGTTGGTAGTTCTCCATAAAGAGGTCCTTCACATCTCTTGTAAGTTATATTCCTAGGTATTTTATTCTCTTAGAAGCAATTGTGAATGGGAGTTCACTCATGATTTGGCTCTCTGTTTGTTATTGGTGTATAGAAATGCTTGTGATTTTTGCACATTGATTTTGTATCCTGATACTTTGCTGAAGATGCTTATCAGCCTAAGGAGATTTTGGGCTGAGATGGTGGGGTTTTCTAAATATACAATCATGTCATCTGAAAACAGAGACAATTTGACTTCCTCTTTTCCTATTTGAATACTCTTTATTTCTTTCTCTTGCCTGATGGCCCTGGACAGAACTCCCAATACTATGTTGAATAGGAGTAGTGAGAGAGGGCATCCTTGTCTTGTGATCATTAAAAAGTCAGGAAACAACAGATGCTAGAGAGGATGTAGAGAAATAGGAACGCTTTTACACTGTTGGTGGGAGTGTAAATTAGTTCAACCATTGTGGAAGACAGCGTGGCTATTCCTCAAGGATCTAGAACCAGAAATACCATTTGACCAAGTAATCCTATTACTAGGTATATACCTGAAGGATTGTAAATCATTCTACCATAAAGACACATGCACACGTATGTTTACTGCAGCACTCTTCACAATAGCAAAGACTTGGAACCAACCCAAATGCCCATCAATGATAGACTGGATTAAGAAAATGTGGCACATATACACCATGGAATACTATGCACCCATAAAAAAGGATGAGTTCATGTCTTTGCAGGGACATGGATGAAGCTGGAAACCATCATTCTCAGCAAACGATCACAAGAACAGAAAACCAAACACTGCATGTTCTCACTCATAAGTGGGAGTTGAGCAATGAGAACACTGGACACAGGGAGGGGAACATCACACACCAGCCCCTGTCATGGGGTGGGGGGTTAGGGGAGGGATAGCATTTAGAGAAATACCTAATGTAGGTGAAGAGTTGATGAGTGCAGCAAACCACCACGGCATGTGTATACCTATGCAACAAAACTGCACATTCTACACATATACCCCAGAACTTAACATATAATAATAATAATAAAGAAATCTTACGAAAGGCAAAGTGATGGTGGCAATCTCATTGTGCTTTAATCTGAAGTATATAAATTAAACACAGACAAATTTCCTTAGAAAGCCATAAAACACTAGAATTTTCCAAGAAATAAGATATTGAGTTTTTGCTCTCCAACCCCCAAATCAAAATGTTACAGTAAAATGTTGGTTTTAATACATGTTTTCTCCTTTGCTGTAAAATAAATAAATGAATAAATGTTTTAAAAAATACAAGTATCTGTTTTAGTCAGGGATGCATGTGTGTGAATGCTGAGGCAGATAAACTGAGTGACAGAGACAGTGGGAATGTAAAAAAGTAATGGGGACATTAAGATGGGCCTGGAAATAAGCTATGTTGATCATTACGATGTCTTCTAAATTGAAAACAAAATTGAATGGTGGAGCCCAGCCCTTCAACATTAGGGGCTTCCCTGTGCTCAGCCCTGACTGACCTCTAGAGAAGCTGTGAAGAGACCTTGAGTTTTGAAATAGAATCTGTCTTCTGCTTAAGAGTCCTGCTTTGCTGCTGACCTAGGGGAACGCTGGATGTTTGGGTCCCTTCGGGGGTTGAGTGCCTGAGGCACCAGCTTCCCAAGACTTCTGATGGAGTACTGAATTCTAGGGGACCCTGGGCTCCCCTGAATCTTGTTCGTGGATTGGGGACAATGTTTTCTAGCCTCTCCAAGGGCTGAGTTCCTGCCTCACTCTATTTGTAAGCCCTGTGTAGTCCCTAGTCGTTTGTAAAACATGTTCACATATGTTTTCATTTTGTCCTCTCAATAATCCTGTGAGATATGCAGGAATTTCTTTATTTTATTTTATCTTATTTATTTATTTAGAGAGAGTCTCACCCTGTCACCCAGGCCCGAGTGCATGGCGCAATCACAGCTCACTGCAACCTTGGAGTCCTGGGCTCAAGTGATCCTCCTGCCTCAGCCTCCTGAGTAGCTGGTACTACAGATGCACGCTACCACACCCAGCTCATTAAAAAATGTTTTTGTTGTTGAGACAGGGTCTTACTATGTTGCCTAGGCTGGTCTCAAACCCCCGGGCTCAAGTGATCCTCCCATTTCAGCCTCCCAAAGTGCAGGGATTAAAGGCACGAAACACCACATCTGGCCTCTGGTTTTTAGATAAACAAACTGAGGGTCATAGTGGTAGAAAAACAGAAACACTGGGACTGGAATCTAGAGTGTGAGAATCCAGAGATTCCCTTCCACAGCAGAGCTGTGGAAACAAATCCATCTCAGTGGATAACACTCATTAGCCTAGGATAGTTCACTGAACACTGATGGTGTGCCCTGTGTGGTTGTCCCTAATGGCTGAGAGGATAGTCCCAAGTCACTGAGGACACTTCCTAAATCAGTAGATCATTCCAGAGCCTTCAGTTTCTTTCAGTTGAATTGTTAAATTCTCCTAGGTCCTACTTAGAAAATCAAAGAGGTTATTTATTCAGATGATGAGGTCTGTTCTATAACTAAGTACCAGATATTTGTGTTCCTTTGGGTATTTCAGAAGCAGTACTAATTAAAACGATTTTCCCAGAATCGGGCTGACATCAATCACAGAAGCTACACACAGAGATGACCTAGCCTGATAATGGCCTTTATGAAATGAAGCTGTTAAATGAAAGAGTCGCGTTAAACTCAGCTTCATTTTGAATACAGAGACAGCAAAAAATCCAAATTTACTAGATGAGGAAAAAAAAACCAAGAGGAGCTGGAAATACCTATTTTAACTTCCAGGAGGATACAGCAAAGTCAAAAGATATAAATTATCGTTCTAAGATAGGACACTTGATAATGCTTTTAAATTGATTTTTTTTTTTTTTTTAAGAAGGATGTCTTAGTAGTTTCTTTGGAATTCCACTTTGAACTTATGTTTATTTTAATTTATGGATGTGGTCAACTAGTCAAATTCAAACATGGATATCTTTAGCTTCCACATGCTCTTCTGAGTAAATAGTAACTGTGTTGACAGCAGGACATAGTTGTTAGAATATTGTATGGTCACCCTGACACTGCCATATTTAAAATTACACTGCCAGGTGTAGGGCACAGTGGCTCATGCCTGTAATACCAGCACTTTGAGAGACCCAGGCAGGAGGGTCACTTGAGGCCAAAATTTCAAGACCAGCCTGGGCAACAGAGCGAGACCCTGTCTCTACAAAATAATAAAAAATTGAGCCAGGCATGCTGGCATGTACCTGTAGTCCCAGCTACTCAGAAGGCTGAAATGGGAGGATTGCTCAAGCCCAGGAGGTTGAGGTTAGAATGATCATGCCACTGCACTCCAGCTTCGGTGTCAGATTGAGACACTGCCACTTAAAAAAATAGAAATACACGCTGAAATATTTACCAATCAAATGATATGATGATGATTTGCTTCAAAATAATATGAGAGTGGGGTAGGCAGGTGGGCAGATGGGAGTGGAAGGTGTTAATCATAGGCAAATAAAACCTAGGTCACCAACTTTCTCTTTTCTTTTCTTTCTTTCCTTCCTTTTTTTTTTTTTTTTTTTTAAATATAAACAGGGTCTTGCTATGTTGCCCAAGCTGATCTCGGGCTCAGGCTCCTGTCTTGGCCTCCCAAAGTTCTAGGATTACAGGTGTGAGCCACAACTTTTTTTTTTTTTTTCTATAAAAGGCCAGATATTAGCTGTGGGCCAGGGTCTCAAACTGTGTTGCCCACCACTCAACTCTGCAATTGTAATGTGAAAGCAGTCACAGACAAAATATAAAGAAACGAGTGTGACTGTGTTCCAATAAAACTTTATTTACAAAAACATTCAGTGGGCTGGATTTGGCCTTTGGGCCATAATTTAATCCCCTCTGGTAAAATAATCATTATTTTAGCTGGATCAGGAGTACATGGGAGTACATAAGTACTATAGAGTTCTGTCCACTTTTGCATATACAGGAAGTTTGATGCTTTCCATTTAAAATGATAGAATGTTTTGAGCACTATTCGCAAGCCCCAGACCACTCCTCAGCCTTCTTGGCATTCTTACAAGTGAGTATTCTTCCTATATCCAACTTGGGTCACATAGTAGAGACAGAGTCTCACTATATTGCCCAGGCTGGTCTGGAACTCCTAGGCTCAAGCAATCCTCCTGCCTCAGCCTCCCAAAGTAGTGGGATTACAGCCACCATGCCCAGCCTGGTAATTCTATTTTTTATTCCCAAATGCACTTTCTTAATCTGAGTCTATTCCCATAGCATTGTGTTTTTGTTTTCTGATATATCTTTATAGATCTATATTTATATAGATATCTGAGGACACTAATTATACATTTTTAAAAACTATTTTTTCCTTGATTCAACTATGTTTCCTAGGGAGTAGTTTTTGTTTGCATACATCTGGGTCTTTTTCCTTAATACTCCACACTTCTGTGTATCATGCCCACCTACATTTAAGAATGAGGCAATGTAAAAACTAATTATCAGTTATACGTCATGGCAGGGCTTGCCACCTGACAGGAGTCACTTCAGATGAGCAGATAGGGAGCAGCCATTAGTCTTTGGATCTTGAAAAACAGAATGAGGAGGGCTATGCCCTGAACTGGGCACTAACTCACACTTTCACTGTCCGGTCTTTCACCAGACACTTTTTTTCATTTCTTTTGTAAATCAATAGGTCAGTCGATCTCTCTCCTCTCTCACTCTCATTCTGTCTCTGTCTGTATGTAGGAAGAGTGAGGCATTCTCTGCTGAGATATGTTTGAGTTGAATGTTCTGCCTACAGACTTTCCAGTAACTCCTCTGTTTTCAGCCCCATGTTTTGCTATCTCTGCAGGACCTGGAATTTCTGAATCCTGAGCCTCCCCAGGCTTCTGAGGGGCAGCTGTACGGTTTCCTCAGCAATAGTATCCATCATACGTTCTTTAAGTGAGGTTTCCTCCTCCCTGCTTCCCCCACACTTACTCCATTATTCACTTTCAGTCTCCAGAAATTTGTTGAAATCCTTTTATTTTTTATTTTTACTTTTTAAAATATATTTTTTCCCACCCAACCCCTGCAGATGTTGAAATCTCTTAATCAACTGATGCCTTCTATTTATTTTTGTGGATTTATAACTTTAGACTTTACAGTCCTTTTTTGGAGCTGGGAGGGAGAGGAGCTAAACACATGTGCTTAATCCACCATATTGAATTACAGTCTGAAAGTGTCGTTTAGAAATCTTACCGTTTCTAGCACTCTTCTTCCTTCCTGCAGATGCAGGCTGCCATCTGGGATCATTTCTCTTAAACCCTGGGAACTTCCTTAGTATTTTCTGCAGTGCAGATCTATTACCAACAGATTCTCTCAGCTTTTGTTTGTCTGAAAAATGTCTATATTTGGCCTTCATTTTTCTGGTTTTTAAACTTTTTACTTTGAACTAATTTTAAGCTTACAGAAAAACTGCAATAGCACCAACAACTCCCAAGTACTCTTTTCAGCTGGTAACATTTAATTGTTAACATTTGGCCACAGTTGCTTAATCAATCTCTCTGTCTCTTTGTATATGTGGATATACTTAGACCACTACACACACATCTTTTTTTTTTTTTTTTTTTTTTTTTCTGTTTTTGAGACAGGGTCTCACTCTGTCACCCAGGCTGGAGTGCAGTGGCATGATCTCGGTTCATAGCAGCCTCGACCTCCTGGGCTCAAGCAATCCTCCTACCTTAGCCTCCCAAGTAGCTGGGATCACAGGCATGCATTACCACGCTTGGCTAATTGTATTCTTTGTAGAGATGAGGTTTTGCCATGTTTCCCAGGCTGGTCTCAAACTCCTGAGCTCAAGCAATCTGCCTTCCTCAGCCTCCCAAAGTGTTGGGATGACAGGCATGAACCACCACACCTGGTGCATAATTTTTATTTATTTATTTATTTTTGAGACAGCATCTTGCTCTGTTGTCCAGGCTGGAGTGCAATGGCGCAATCTCAGCTCACTGTAACCTCGGCCTCCTGGGTTCAAGCAATTCCTCTGCCTCAGCCTCCCGAGTAACTGGAACTACAGGCATGCGCCACCATGCCCAGCTAATTTTTTGTGTGTTTTTAGTGGAGATGGGGTTTCACTGTGTTAGCCAGGGTGGTCTTGATCTCCTGGCCTCATGATCCGTCTGCCTCAGCCTCTCAAAGTGCTGGGATTACAGGCATGAGCCACCACACCTGGCCCATAATTTTTTTAAAAAATTTTGTAGCGATGATGTCTCACTATGTTGCCCAGGATGGTTTCAAACTCCTGGCCTCAAGCAATCCTCAAACCTTGGTCTCCCAAAGTGCTGGGATCACAGACATGAGTCACCACACCCAGTCAGACCCACAGATAATTTTTAAATTGTTTAAAAATAGGTTGTAGATATAATGACCCCAATTCAGGGAATGCATACTGATAAAATATTATCATCTAATCCACAGGTTCCACTCAAATTTCACTTTGTCTTGATAATGTTCTTCATCCCCTTCCCCAGCTTTATTAAGATGTAATTGAAAAATAAAAATTGTACATATTTATATTGTACATGTTTCAACATATCTTTTGTAAAATAATTAAATCAAGCTAATTAGCTCACATACTTTTTTTGAGGTGAGAACATTTAATATCTATGCTTAGCAGTTTTCAAGTACAATACATTATTATTAACTATAGTCACCATGCTGTACAATAGATTTCCAGAATGTATTCCTCTTGTCTAATTCAAACTTTGTGCCCTTTGACCTACATCTTCCCATTCCACCCTTCCCCAGACCCTGGTAACCACTATTCCACTCTTTGTCTATGAGTTCAACTTTTTCAGATTCCACATGTAAGTGAGATCACACGATATTTGTCTTTCTTGTCTGACTCATTTTACTTAGCACAATGCCCTCTGGGTCAATCTATATTGTCGCAAATGACAAGATTTCTTCTTTTTTAAGGCTGAATAGTACTCCATTGTGTATATATGCCACATTTTCTTTATCCATTCATCTGTTGATGGACACAGGTTGATTCCATATCTCGGCTATTGTGAACATGCTGTAATGAACATGGGGGTGTAGATATCTCTCTTGGACATATTAATTTTATTTCCTTTGGATATATACCTGGAGTGGGATTGCTGTATCATGTGGTAGTTCTATTTTTAGTTTTTTGAGGAACTTCCATTGTATTTTTCATAATGGCTGTACTACCCAAGAGTGATCTTTATAAGTCTAGCATCTAATCTGTAATCACACGTCACATTTAGTTATCATATATCTTTAATTTCCTTCAATCCGGATGAATTCTCTTTTTTTGTCTTTCATCACCTTGATAGTTTTCAGGAACACATACCAAGTACTTTGTAAAATATCATTTAGTTTGGATTTGTCTGATATATCCTCATTATTCAAGATAGGTTATTCTTTTTTGTGAGTAGTTTTGTTTTGTTTTTGGCAGGAATACCACAGAAATGATTCTGTGTTCTTCTCAGTGCATCATGTCAGCAGACATGTGTACTAGTCTGTTTACACACAGCTATAAAGAAATACCCAAGACTGGTTATTTATAAAGGAAAGAGGTCTAATTGACTCACAGTTCCACATGGCTGGGGAGGCCTCAGGAAACTTAACAATTGAAGGGGAAGCAAGGAGCTTCTTCACATGGTGGCAGGAGAGAGGAGTGGGGAGTAAAGGGGAAAGAGCCCCTTATAAAACCGTCAGATCTTGGGAGAGATCACTATCACGAGAACAGCATAGGGGAAATGCCCCCATGATCCAATTACCTCCCTCCAGATCTCTCCCCAGACACATGAGGATTATGGGGATTACAATTCAAGATGAGATTTGGGTGGGGACATAGCCAAATCATATCATATGCCAAGCCATATCAGCATGTAACACAGTCAAACCATATTAGCATGTAATATCAATTGTCCTCATTACAGGTGATGTTAACTTTTATTATTTGATTAAGATAATACAGGCCCTTGGATAGCCAAAACAATCTTAACTAAGAAGAATAAAGTTGGAGGAATTACATTTCCTGATTTCAAAACTTACTACAAAGCTACAGTAATCAAAACAATGTGGTACTGGCATGAAGAAATACATGTAGAGCAATGGAATACAATACAGAACCCAGAAATAATCTGTCTATATGAGGAAATGATTTTTAACAAGGGTGCCAAGATCATTCAATGGAAAAAAGAACAGTCTTCTTAACAAAAGGTGTTGGAAAACTGGATATCCACATGCAAAACACTGACATTGGACCCTTACCTTACATACATAAAAATGAACTTAAAATGGATCAGAGACTTAAAGGTAAGAGCTAAACTATAAAATTCTCAGAAAAAAAAAAAAAAACAGAGTGAAAAGCTTCATGATGTTGTATTTGGCAATAATCTTTTAGCTATGACATTAAGGGAACAGGAAGCAACAAAAAAATTTGAGCAACTGGCCAGGTGCAGTGACTCACGCCTGTAATCATAGCACTTTTGGAGGCCAAGGAAGGTGGATCACTTGAGGTCAGGAGTTCGAGACCAGCCTGGTCAACATGGTGAAACCCCATCTCATACAAAAATTAGCTGGGCATGGTGGTGCATATTTATAATCCCAGCTACTCAGGAGGCTGAGGCAGGAGAATCGCTTGAACCTGGGAGGCAGAAGTTGCAGTGAGCTGAGATAACGCCATAGCACTCCAGCCTTGGTTGCAGAGTAAGACTCTGTCAAAAAAAAAAAAAAAAAAAAAGCAACTGGACTACATCAATAAAGTGAAAGGCAACTTGCAGAATGGTAGAAAAAATTTGCAAATCACATATCTGATATTCAGAGTTTATAAAGAATTCCTACAACTCAACAACAACAACAGCAGCTCCAATTTGCAAATGAGCCAAGGGGTGTGGCATGGTGGTGCACATCTGTAGTCCCAGCTGAGATGGGAGGATTGCTTGAGCCTGGGAGTTCAAGGCTGCAGTACATTATGATTGTAGTGAAAAGCCTCTCCATCCTGGGCAACATAGGGAGCACTGGTTTATTTAAAAAAAAAAAAAAAAAAGAGGAGGAGAAGGAAGAAGAAGAAGAAGAAGAAGAAGAAGAAGAAGAAGAAGAAGAAGAAGAAGAAGAAGCAGCAAACAGGCAAAGAACTTGAATAGACATTTATCCAAGAAGATATACAGACACCAATAAACACAAGAGGTTCAACATCACTAATCATTAGGGAAATGGAAATCAAAACCACAAAGAGATGTCACTTCATACCCATTAGGATGACTATTATAAAAAAAGAACAAACAAACAACAAAACAGAAAATAAATGTTAAGGATGTGGAGAAATTTGAACCGTTTGCTCTGCTGGTGGGAATATAAAATGGTGCAGCCACTGTGGAAAATAGTATGGCAGTTCCTCAAAAAATTAAACAGAGAATTACATACGATCCTGCAATTCCATATATACCTCAAAGAATTGGAAGCAGAGACTCAGTTACTTCTACACCCATGTTCATAGCAGCCTATTCTCAATAGTCAAAAGATGGAAGCAACCCAAGTTATCATCAATGTATGAATGATAAACAAAATGTGATATATACATATGCCAGAATATTATTCATCCTTTAAAAACAGGAAATTCTTCCATGGATGAAACTGGAGGACATAATGCTTAGTGAAATAAGTCACAAAAACACAAATACAGTATGATTCCACTTATATAAGGTACCTAAAGTAGTCAAACTCATAAAGACAGAAAGTAGAATGGTAGCTGCCAGGGTCTGGGGGAAAGGGAGAATGAGTAGTTGTTGTTTAATGAGTACGGTATATCAGTTTGGGAAGACAAAAAGGTTTTGGAGAGAGATAGTCATGATTGTTGCACGATGTTGCACATTGTTGTGAGTGTACTTAATGCCACTGAACATTCACTGAAAATGGTCAAAATGGTAAATTTTGGCCAGCGCAGTGGCTCCCGCCTGTATTTCCAGCACTTTGGGAGGCCGAGGTGGGCAGATCACGAGGTCAAAAGATTGAGACCATCCTGGTCAACATGGTGAAACCCCGTCTCTACTAAAAATACAAAAAAAATTAGCCGGGTGTGGTGTCAGGTGCCTGTAGTCCCAGCTATTCGGAAGGCTGAGGCAGGAGAACTGCGTAAACCCAGGAGATGGAGATTGCAGTGAGTCAAGATCACGCCACTGCACTCCAGCTGGGCAATAGAGCGAGACTCTGTCTCAAAAAAAAAAAAAAAATTAATAAATTTTAATTATTTGGATTTTACCACAATTTTTAAAAAGATGGCATGTGCCTTATTTCTCCACTGTAAAGTTAATAAATATCTGTACTTATCAACAATTATTAAGTATTTTGTAGTAAGATAATTTGAAATTATATAATTTCAAAGAATTCACACCAATAGTTTGAATACCAATCCAACACCACAAGATTTATTCTAGCATCCTCTGTTACTATATTTGTAATTTCTCCAACACTGAAAACCTAGCTCCTATTATCCTCAATATACTTTTTGGCAATCCCCATATGTAATCAATCTCCTAACTATACATATGGCCATCTTCCTAAACCTGTCTCTGCCAAACCTGCCAGCTAAATTCTTGACCCTGGCCCCATTGATTGTACCAGCCTAATTCTTGGCTCTGACAAAGAGGAAGAGGAAGGTGAAGTGAAGGCCCTCAATTTTGAAGAATATTTTCACTGGATATAGAATTCCAAGTAGACAAATTCTTTTCTTCTTTCATCACTTTATTTATTTATTCATTTATTGAGACTGAGTCTTACTCTGTTGCCCAGGCTGGAGTGCAGTGACATGATCTCGGCTCACCTCGACCTCCACCTCCCAGGTTCAAGAGATTTTCATGCCTCAGCCTCCTGAGTAGCTGGAATTACAGGTGTCCATCATGACAACCAGCTGATTTTTGTATTTTTAGTAGTGGTGGCGTTTCACCATGTTGGCCAGGCTGGTCTCGAACTCCTGACCTCAGGTGATCCACCCACCTTGGCCTCCCAAAGTGCTGGGATTACAGGTATGAGTCACTGCACTCAGCCTCATCACTTTAAAGATGTCTTTTCATTCTAGTTTTCATTGTTGCCTATAAAAAATTAGCCATCATTTTTATTGTTATACCTTAAAATGTACTATGTATTTTCCCTTTGGATGCAGTTAAGATTTTCTCTTTATCTTTGGTTTATAGCACTTTGACTACAATGAGCCTAGGTGTGGTCTTCAAATAATTTATTTGAAGTTCTTGATTTATTGGGGTTCTCTGAATTTCTTGGACATGTAGGTTGATATCTTTCATAAAATGTGGAAAAATTGAGGGCATTTTATCTTCAAATATTTTTTCTACCCCGTTCTCTCTCCATTATACCTGTTAGATTATTTTATATTATCCCACTGTTCTCTATAACTCTGTTCTGTTTTCCTCCTTTTATTTTCTCTCTGTGCTTTAATTTGGATAATTTCCATTAGCCTGTCTTTAAGTTTCCTCATCCCCTTTTCAGCTGTGTCCATCTACTGGGAAGCCCATCCCCTGGATTCTTCACGTCAGATTACCATATTTTTCCTTTTTAGAATTTTCATTTGATTCTTTTTAGAGTTTCTCTTTTTCTTTTCTTTTCTTTTCTTTTTTCTGAGATGAAGTCTCACTCTGTTGCCCAGGCTGGAGGGCAGTGGCATGATCTCAGCTCACTGCAACCTCTGCCTTATGGGTTCAAGTGATTCTCCTGCCTCAGCCTCCTGAGTAGTTGGGACTACAGGTGCACGCTGCCACACCTGGCTAATTTGTTGTTTGTATTTGTAGTAGAGATGGGGTTCACCATGTTGCCCAGGCTGATCACAAACTCCTGAGCTCAGGCTATCTACTCCTCTTGGCCTCCCAAAGTACTGAGATTACAGACGTGAGCCACCACACCCAGTCGAGTTTCTCTTTTTCTATTGTAATTTCATCCATCTCTTTTGCCATTTCTTCAGTCTTTTCCTTTACATATTGTAATTTATTGTCTCACGGTATCTGGTAGGTCAGAAATCTGCATGTGGTTTAGCTGTCTTAGCTAGATGACTCTGGGTCAAGCTCGCTCATAAAGTTACAGTCAAGCTGCCAGGCAGGGCTTTGGTCTCATATAAGGTTCAACAGGAGAAAGATCTTTTAAATTTTAAAACATTTATGAGTTTAAACTCCTTCTACATTAATTCCAAAATGTTGGTCATCTGTAAGTCTCTTCAGCTGACCACCTTTTCTCTTAATAATGGGTCAGTTTTTCCTCTGCTGCTTTACATGTTCAGCAATTTAAAAAATCTTATGCTGGGCATAGAAAAATTCTGGATTTTGTTATCTTCCACTGAAGAGTGCCAAATATTTTTCTGAAAGAAAGTTAAATTACTGGTAGATCACTCTGATTCTGTTGAGGTTTATTTTAGGCCTCTATAGTGAGTCTATTTCTGGTTTTCCTTAGTTCTGGGATTTGGCTCTTACTCATATGGCATGGTCCTTACACCTAGGGCATAGTCTTTTTGGTGTCTCAACATGGTATCTCCACTCTTGAGTGGATCAGAACTCCAATGTCTTCATAGCTTTGTGCAACTTCTGAAATCTAGGTTTGGTTTTCAGCTCCTCCAGCTGTTTTTTGCTGGTATAGCTTACAGAATCTTGCCAAGCACATACGCAGTTTAGCATTTGGCCAAGGGCCCAAAGGAAACTTCTGTGTGGATTCCTGGGGCTCCTTCTTTGTCACTCTTTTCTATCTACCTACCCTGTCCTGTAATTTCCAGTAACCTTTGCAGGCCCAAACTCCAATTTATTTATCTATTCCAATTCTCTGAAAGTGGTTTGGAAAATTGCCCCCCAAGGTTGAATGTAAAATTCTCATTTTGAGCTCCTTTTCTCTCAAGGATAGTCATGCACTGTGCCTTATCCCATGCCCAAAAGAAATTGTTTTGTACATTTTGTTTAGTTTAATAGTTGTTTATGGCAGGAGGGAAGGTCTGATGCTAGTTACTTCATGATGTCCAGTACAAGAAGTCCACAAATACTTCTTATGTTTTTATAGACCAATCCTATTCTTATATAGTGGAAAATTAAAGGTAGGCAAACAAACCTACATCATATAATTTCCAGTTTAGTCCTCTACATGATAAGAAACACATGTGGTGCTTATCGTTGTGCTTCCTGTAAGTCTGGTAATTTTTTTTTTTTTTTTTTTTTTTTTGGAGACAGAGTCTCACTCTGTCACCCAGGCTGGAGTACAGTGGCAGGATCTTGGCTCACTGCAATCTTTGCCTCCCGGGTTCAAGTGATTCTTTTTTTTTTTTTCTTTAAAAAAATAACTTTTATATAGCTTCTTCAAACAAGTTAAAAGGTGGCAAAGTATCTGCTACAGTAGTTTGGAGGACTAGAGGACTGATGGGTAAGTAAGGGTTGTTTTGTTGTTAGGTAAGTAGATATTAGGCAGCCCATTTCTAAAATATGCCTGATGAGGCTAGATACCTAAAGCTACCCTTAGCTCCAGGAATGGGTATCTCCCATCTCCATCAGAATCAAATGCTCTCAAGCTCTCTGGTTCTGGCATAGCAGAACCTAGGGACGTCCAGATTTCCTGGTAGGTCAGCTTCCCATCCACGTCCTGGCCAGTCTTGTGGAATAAATCCTGAAGATCTTCGTGGAATAAATACTGAAGATCTTCAATGCTGGAAACTCCTGGTAGAGAGACAGGTCTTAGTTGGGCAGCTTTCTCAACTGGATCTCCAAGAAACCGAAAATTTTGGCAATGCTGATGGCTTTGATATGAAACTCTGTACTTGCTCTTCATCGGCGGTCGCTGGAGGCCTGTTGCTCTCAGGTTAGTTTGTATGAGCACTGATCAGCTGGAGTTTCTCTCTTAGCTTGGATACCTCAGAATTTGAACTATCTTCTTTCTTTATGCTTTGGATTTTTAAGGTATCTGTTTTGTTAGTGACTTGATCCAAAGATGCTCTTTTCAGAGTGGCAGATCTATCACCCATCTGTTTCAAATTCTCACTATGGGTTTTATTGTCAAGTTCTGATGTGGTTGAAGGTGATGGAATGATCTGGTTGCTTCCAGGAGTCTCCTTCAAGAAGTGCTGATTCATATCACTCTGCAGTAATTCCATCGTTTTCTTGTGTTCACCCACAGTTTTCTGTAGTGCTTCCACAGCAAGATGGACACTGTTTAAAGTATTGCCAATGGAAGCTACGCTCTTCTGAAGTCCCTCTACAGTGGTAGGCAGGCTAATCAAGTCTGCAGCTGACTTAATATTGGCTTTGAGGTGGTTCATTGCAGAAGTCAACAGAGAAATCTGCTTATTCTTTTCTGTGATGTTTATCCAGACTTTGTTCAAACCCATCTCTCCAGATTCAATCTTCTCAAGTTGTTTTTGCTTGCTGAGTAGTTCTTCACTAAGTTTGGGGATTTCTTGGAATGAGCTTTTCTGATTAGACTCCATTGTTCGAAATTTTTCCTTGAGGGCTTCCAGATCCTCCTTGAGGGCAACCTGCATCCACACCGAGCCAACACAGGCCACAACACAGGCAGCAAGGATGACAAAACCACAGAGCGGATAATAGATCTTGCAGCATCATAAATAGCCTCCCTCGGCAAAGCGAGAGCGATTTCCAACCACACCAAATTCCTCTTCCTCTTTGGAGATGGACTCAGAGTCTAAGTTAGGAGGCTCAGTGCGAAGCAGGCGGTGACTGCTTGGGCCTTTCTTGGGCTTCTTTCTCCGGCTGTCCCCAGCCAAACCAATCAATGCATTGAGCTCTTTGCGCTTTTTCATCTTTTTGTGTGGGGTGAGTGGAGCCCTGACTCCTAAGCTGCCAGGTTCCCACCCAATGCCCAATTCTCTTCCTGCCTTGGAGCTGCCTTCCAGGGTTGGGGATCCTGGGCCAGAGCCCCCTAGTCACTCCCACCTAGGGGTGGGACTGACCAGATCCGCCAGGGACTGGAGATTGGAGCCCAGAGGAAACTGGAACTCAGATGGGTGGGGGAAATCACATAGAAATGGCCAAGGAGCTGGTGACTCCAAAGGATAAGGCCTTGGGCGCAGAGTGTTAGTAGAGGGTGGAAAGGGACTTTTATCTTCCAAAGGGCGAAAAAAAAGCCAACTCAAAAATGAAGGATTCTCAGCCCGGGTAAGTAGGCAATACTTCTAAGGGTGCTCCAGGAGCTGAGGAAGGGCACCCTTAAAATAGGTGTTTTGGACCTCCGGGGGAGGATTTCCAATGGGGAAGGAAGAGAAACTTGTTCTTGAATGGGAAGAGAGTGGGGAGGTGCAGAGCAAGAACGTGGGAACGCGTCAGTCCCTTCCTGGCAGGACAGGTGGCGGCAGGAGGGGACTCCCAGCAGCTACAATCCCAACACTGCTTGGCCGCAGAGGAAATGCCCGGCCCAGGAAGCCGGATGGGGTGTGTGATGATCACCGTTCTCCGTCCTCCATCCTGAACGTGAAGGAGGCCCGAGGCCGAGGAAGATCCGGAGCCCGGCTCAAAGGGTCGGCCTGAGAGAAGCCAGTACCCTGCCTGCTAGACCCCCGACCCGCTGTCTGGGCCTTGGGGACACAGCGGGCTCCACACCCAGGCCATTGCTCCAGCCCCCAAAGTGATTCTTATGCCTTGACCTCCCGAGTAGCTGGGATTACAGGTGGGAGTCACCAGGTCCAGCAAATATTTTTTTGGATTGGGTCTTCTAATAGAGATGGAGTTTCACCATTTTGGCAAAGCTGGTCTTGAACTTCTGGCCTCAAGTGATCCACCCACCTTGGCCTCCCAGAGTGCTGGGATTATAGACATGAGCCACCGTGCTTGGCCAAGTTTAGTAATCTTAACATGCACTGAGGATACAGGAAGATGATCTACAAATTCTTGAAGATAAGGGTAAAACATTAAGAATCCATAGAAGTAGTACCTGGCTGCCATTCAATTATTGGAATATGAAGACAATTTAGTAATCCCATTCTCCTTTGACCACTGGCTCTAAGACTAGATCTACTGCAATCTGGAAGCTGCTAAGCCCTAATAATCCCTTATGTAGAAGAGGGAGAGTACATACTGAATTAGGGACATTTTACATTTTGTATGAAACTGTAGCTAGTCACAACATAGTTGTAGTTTGTACCTCTTCACTTTTCTGTCCAAGAAGTTGCCTTTCCACTGAGGCAGAGACAATGCTATGTGTTCACCAAACTCCATTTCATTTTCCTTAGGTATACCAGATTTCTACATTTCCCAGCCTCTTGTGCAACTGTGTTAGGGGAATGTCACTGAATCCTGGACAATAGGATGTGGAATAATACATACTATTTCCATTCCCTTCCCCCATCCACCACTGTGCGATTGCCTCAATTTCCTTCCCCTTCCACAATGACCCAAAGGTCATGGTTTTAGGATGGTGACCTCACAGATAGAAGGAGCCTAGAAATTTAAGTCACTGCTTGAAGGAGACCCATGGAAGAGAGAAGACTGACCCACTAAGACTGTGATAGGAAACAAACACCTTGTGATTTTTTTTTTTTTTTTTTGAGATGGAGTCTTGCTCTATTGGCCAGGCTGGAGTGCAATGGTGTGATCTTGGCTCACTGCAACCTCTGCCTCCCAGGTTCAAGTGATTCTCCTGCCTCAGCCTCCAAAGTAGCTTGGATTATAGGCACCCACCATCAAGCTGGGCTAATTTTTGTATTATTTAGTAGAGATGGGGTATGGCCACATTGGCCAGGCTGGTCTTGAACTCCTGACCTCAGGTGATTCACCTGCCTCAGCCTCTCAAAGTGTTGGCATTAGAGGCGTGAGCCACTGTGCCCGGCCTCCTTGTGATTTTAAACCACTTAGATTTCAGGGTTAATTACAATAGTAGAGCTTGTCCTATCTGGATGTAAGTACCAATCATAGCATGTAATAAGACTACGACTATTTTTTTTTTTGACACTGAATCTCGCTCTGTTGCTAAACCAGAGTGCAGTGGCACGATCCCGGCTCACTGCAACCTCTGCCTCCTGGGTACAAGTGATTCTCCTGCCTCAGCCTCCACCTCCTGAGTAACTGGGACTACAGGCATGCACCATCAAGCCCAGCTAATTTTTGTATTTTTAGTAGAGATGGGGTTTCACCGTGTTGGCCAGGGTGATCTTGATCTCTTGACCTCGTGATGTGCCCGCCTTGGCCTCTTAGAGTGCTTGGATTACAGGTGCCACTGCACCCGGCCAATAAGACTATTTTTTAAAAAGTAAAAAAGAAGCTACAAAGTATCCACATTGTTCATCACCCATGAACAACAATACCATGAGGATATGGGTAAGCATATTTGGATGGCAAAGTTCAGATGTGAAACCCATCCTGACACACATGCATGGATGCACACACACACAACATACATTTAAGTTCCCATGCCATTAAAAGGGGTCTCAGAGATCATTCAAAAAATAACTTCCACATTTAAAAGACTGACTTTCTCACTTCGTACTTTGAGAGTTCAAGTGGCTAATCAATTCTTACATGACCAACAGTACAAAATTATACCTATAAGCATTGTCTTTTCAAATAACATTTTACCAGAGGATAAAAAAAAGTCTTCAAAGTCAATGTTTCCTTAATTATTAGAGAAATGCAAATTAAAACCACATGCCTGTAGTCCCAGCTACTCAGGAGGCTGAGATGATCCTGGGAGGATTGCTTGAGCCCAGGAGTTTGAGGCTGCAGACAGTTATAATCGCGCCACCATATTCCAGCCTGATGACAGAGGGAAACACTGTTTCCAAAAAAAAAAAAGTAAAAAATAAAGAAAAAAACAACAGATATTGGCAAGGATGTGGAGAAAAGGAATGAAGGGAACGCTTATACACTGTTGGTGGGAATGTAAATTAGTTCAACCTTTATGGAAGACAGTATGGAGATTTCTCAAAGAACTACAAATAGAATTACCATTTGATCCAGCAATCCTACTACTCGGTATGTACCCAAAGGGAAAAAAAATTATATCAAAAAGATACTTGCACTCATATTTTATCACAGAACTATTCACAATAATAAAAATGTGGAATCAGCCTAAGTGTCCTCAACGAAGGATCGGGTAAAGAAAATGTGGTATCTATGTACCATGGAATACCATAAAAAGAATGAAAACATGTCTTTTGCAGGAATATGAATGGAGCTGGAGGCCATTATCCTAAATAAATTAACTCAGAAAGTAAAATACCACATGTTATCACTCATAAGTGGGCGCTAAACAAGGGGTACACATGGACATGCAGAGTGAAATAACAGACACTGGAGACTCCGAAAGGTAGAAGGGTGGGAGCAGGGTGAGGGCTGAAAAATTACCTATCAGGTACCATGTCACTACTAGGGTGATGGGTATACTAAAAGCTTAGACTTCACCACTGTGAAATATATGCATGTAAGAAAGCTGCACTTGTACCCCCTAGATCTATAAAAATAAAAATTTAATTTAAAAACAAAGTCACTTTTTTTTTAGGCCACGTACTAGAGTCCAAAACCAAAGTAAAGCATTACATTTCAGAAAAACCAGATACTTCTAAAGAGATTATTCTATATATCTGCCACAGAAGTATGAGACCTGCACTTACTACTTAATAGTCTATTTTATTTCTAGGAAATAAGCAATGTTATTATTAATGTCAAATGAGAAGGCTAATTTGCTTAATATGAGACTTGAACTTCAATTCTCCTCTCACACTAAATCCAAGTGCTGTAATGATTCAAATTTGAGTTGGTCTTTGATGGGATTAAAAGGGAATTGATGATGAAAGGCCCTGTGCTTTTTTGTTTTGTTTTGTTTTTTAGAGATGTGGTCTCACTATGTTGTTCAGGCCAGTCTCAAAGTCCTAGGCTCAAGCAATCCTCCTGCCTTGGCCTCCCAAAGGGCTGGGATTACACACATGAGCCACTGCACCCAGCTAGGCATTGTGCTTTAATGATATAAGCTGTAGCAGTATAACAATGGACAAGTTACTAAACCTCTTGGTGCCCCAGTTATTTCATCTATAAAATAATAATTTTCACTGATGGTTCTGGTTGTTGTGAGGAATGCATAGAACAACCTGGTACATAAAAACTGCTTAATAAATGCTAACAATCATCATAATCATCATCAATATAGTAAGGAAATTCAGATGTTATTAGTAGTGACCATAACTTTGTCATTCACTTTGTGTAAGAATGTGAAAAAGAGTGTAAACAATACATTTTATCATTTTGGGGCTTTCTTCCTACCCCCTTTAGTAAAATAGGAATATTATAAAGGCATACATGTTACAGTATCTGAAAATTGTGTTAGGTGTTTTTAAAGTAGAAGCCAGGGAATACATTTCTGAATTAGATTTATCTATATTTCAAAAGAAATTTTCAATTAAATGCTAAAAAAATTAGAGCATGTAATCTTGGAAAAGACATTCTAAAATTATGAGGAAAACAGTCTTAAGTAAGTACATATAGGTTTTCCCCCCATACTTTTAAAAATTGTTGTTTTGGAACTAACTTGTCATTCCCTTGTGTTTGCGTACACACACACATTAGACAGAACACAGGGACTACACTAACACAAACACTGCCAATCAGAGCTCAAGGTAAATGTACTATAAATTATCTTTTCACTAGCTAATCTTAGATCTTTGGGTTCTTGGGAGTATCGTGGAATCACATTTATCAGAAGGTCTCAAGGGACACATAAAGCTTTCAAATACATGAGGATTTGGATAAGGAGGGAATCTGGCAAATAGGGCTTTGAACTTGGCAGTGCAGATTGCACCATCTACAGCACAAATTGACAAAGCATCCTTTCCATTTCTCTTGATTTATAGCCAGCCAACTAATGTAGCCAAGTCGGCACACCAAACAAAAGTGTTATGTTCCGGGCACAATGAGTTTTGAGTTTCAAGAGTGGTTGGTCTTTCTTTTCATTTCATCACTTTCTAGGGTTAGATAAATCTAAGAGTCAAAAACTTAACTATAATCTCACATTCTAAAAAATGCTCAGCTATTATAAAGCCACCCAACTCCTTTTCCAAAGGTTTTAAACCTACTAAACAAGCCCTACGTGCTGCTCAAAAAATATGGAATTCACATGTAGTTACATTATTACAAGACCACATACAGGTTAAGTGAGCTTCGAATCAACCAAAAATATACGGTCCCTTCTGGATCTGCTACAGATTTGGTAGGCAAATAAATAATTTTAGGTTTATTCCACTCCAACTAAAATATGATAGATGCACCATAGCACTGATTAAAATGTATTGAGAAGTTGGTTATAGACATAGTTTCTATACGCATAAAGCTGCAAATCTAAGCTTGGCTGCCAGCATAGAGTTTCTAGGCAGGCCAAAGACCTGTGGAACTGAAATTTGTCCCTTAAATTAGTATTGCTTAATATAGTCATAAGGGATTTACAAAACCCATAGAATTGCCCACTTTTTAAAAGCTGGAGTGCTGTTAGCTTAAGTATTATTTGGGACTTTAAAAAATCATAAAATGGCCTGTTTTTACTTTATTGTTTTGCTTGAAAAAATCTAATGGGAAAAAGTAAATCTCATATTTCTGTTGCATTGAAAGGTTTGAGCTTCGTGATTGACAGTATTGGCAACAGATAACAGTGTAAACAGCCTTCCTTAAATGCATTTTGATTAAATGTATTTAAGGTTTCACTTAAGATGCATTTTGCCTTTTCAATATGGTACTAGACATGGATGGAAAAACAGCAGATATGTTTCCAAGCAGGAGGCATGATATTGCTAAAATACTCAGCCTCCATCACAGTATTAATTAGTGCGTTTCACCAACCAAGGCTGTAAGACTTATAAATGAAATTCTAGAAGGGGCATCAAACTAGAACAGGATATGGAAGCCAAATGGAAAACATGAACCAATAAAATAAAAAAGCTAAACTAGCTAGAAGTCTAAGTCTAGTCTTTGAAGTCAGTTCAAGTCTTGCATGCTTTAATTCTGATGTAATCTTAAAATGGTGGATACAAACAAGAACTCAGAAACAGCTTTTGTAACTTTTGGACCAACTGCACATGAATCAGTTTGTTGATGGCTATAATGATTACACAGTGGTCTTTGCTGAATTACATCTGAATTAAAACAGTCATTTTCTCTTAGGCTAAAATGTAATAACGAAGACTTACCAACAAGAATAGCCATTCTCCAAACACATACACCCACAAACACACTTACAAAAATTTTTACACAGTATGTTACATTTTGTTGATATATCAAATTATTTGTCTTAACAGCAGTAATGCATAAGCTCTTGCACGCTAGCACATTCTTCCTGTATGACAATGTGTTTGTTCCTTGTTTGTTCTGCCATTTGTCTCATTTCACATTCTAGTTAATGACATGATTGCTCTTCTGTGTGCAAGAAGTTTTTCTGAGAAGAAATAATTCTCTTGATTTGAAAAAAAATATATTTCTGGCAGGATGGGAACTTCAAACACATATGGTGTAAAAAGACTACTATGCCCATAATAGTCTTAATGGACAAAATTCCTTCAATTAAAAATCACAATTCATTAAGTGCATTCTCCTTTTCTGCCAACAAGCCTTAAAATGAATAGTACACACAATGAAAATGTACACTGATTTTTTTGTAACAATCCATTTAAAATCCTCAGATGAAATAAGTGTTACCACTATGTTATAAAGTGTTTTTCTTATGAGCCAAATTATTCTTTTAAAGAAATGTAAGCTATTTTCTTCTGATGATGATAAACGGAAAAGTTCAGTAAATCAGTACTACCTTAACTTAGAAAGATACATAAAAGCTGAAACAGATTTGATTGAAGATACATAATCTCAGTATAACTTGTGATGAGAATTGAATATGTGGGTTAATATTTCTTTGTAAGATGAATATGTAAATAACAAGTAAGGAGATTCAACTAAGAACTATTCGGTTGAACCTATTAGCTTTAATGGCAAAGACCACGATTACTTTTGCACCAACCTAATACAATTATAAGGAATAGAGTATCCCACATCTATAGTACAGGGTGACTCAATGGCAGCAGTACTGTGTTTAAACCCTAGAAAACAGTCCACAGAAGTAAGAAGAAACAGCCATTG
Source organism: Piliocolobus tephrosceles (assembly GCF_002776525.5). Lineage (NCBI taxonomy): Eukaryota > Metazoa > Chordata > Mammalia > Primates > Cercopithecidae > Piliocolobus > Piliocolobus tephrosceles. The sequence goes on along the minus strand of NC_045440.1, from coordinate 102,905,972 downwards.
CCACGATTTTCTGGTAAATAACTATAAAATTTCAGTCCCATTAAATTATTCAGTGTCCAATAAGTGCTAAGGAAATAAGTAAGACATGTAAACAAAAAATGCAATACTGTTGTTTAGTTCCAAAGCTATATGTGTACCATGGCAAGACAAAAGAGAAAAAGGTCAACTCAGTTGGAGAAGAAAAGGGAAGGGGTCAGGGACAGCTTTACAAAGGAAACAATTTTCAAGTTGGACTTTTGAAAAAATGGGTAGGAGCGCTGCAGGTTAAAGAGGGAAGGAATTCCCCAACAGATGAACCAGTTATGAAACTGCCATAACCCACTTGTGAGCTGTAAGTAATTTATTTTATAATAGTACAGTGGTTCTCAAAGTATGGCCTGTAAACCTCTTATTCAGGGGTTCAATGAGATCAAAACTATTTTCTTTTCTTTTCTTCCTTTTTTTTTTTTTTTTGAGTCAGGGTTTTGCCATGTGGGCCAAACAACTGGTCTTGAACTCCTGGGCTCAAGCCCAGACTATTTTCAAGCTCAGCCTATTCCAACTATTGTCAAACTCTTCCAAAAAACTGAAGATGGGAGAACACTTCCAAACTTTTACAAAGCCGTTATTATCCTGATACCAAAGCCAAAGGCACCACAAGAATGGAAAACAATAGGCCAATATCCTTAATGAATATAGATGCATACTAGCAAATCAGGTTTAATTTAACAACATATTAAAATAATCCTACACCATGATCAAGTGGGATTTATCCCTGGGATATAAGGATCCACCTGCCTCAGGCTCCCAGCACTGGAATTACAGGCGTGAGCCACCATGCCCAGCCAAAACTATTTTCATAATAATACTAAAATATTACTAACAGGGTCTCGTGCTATCACCCAGGCTGGAGTGTAGTGGCACGATCATAGTTCACTATAACTGTGAACTCCTGGGCTCAAGTGATCCTCCTGCCTCAGCCTTCCAAGTAGTTGGGACTACAACTGTGTGTCACCACACATTGTGAACTTTTTATTTTTTGGTGACTGGGTCTTATTATGTTGCCCAGGCTGGTCTCAGACTCCTGGCCTAAAGCAATCCTCCCACCTTGGACTCTCAAAGTGCTGGGATTACAGGCATGAGCCACTATGGCCATCCCCAGTGCACAAGTCTTTAACTTGCTTGGTTAATTTTATTCCTAAATATTTTATTATTTTTGATGCTATTTTTTGTTAATGGGATTATTTTCTAAATTTCCTTTGGGGACAGTTCTTTGTCAGCATATAGAAGGGCAATTGATTTTTGTGTGTTGATTTTGTACCTTGTAACTTTGTCAAATTCATTTATTAGCTGTAATAGTTTTTGTTTGTTCGTTGTTTGTTTTGCTGTGTGAAGTGTTCAGGGTTTTCTACATAGAAGATCGTGCAAACATACAACTTCACTTCTTTGTTTCCTTCTTGCATGCCTTTTATTTCTTTTTCTTGCCTAATTGTTATGGCTAGATCTTCCAATATTATGTTGAATGGAAGAGGTGAGAATGGGCATCCTTGCCTTTTTCCTGATCTTAGAGGGAAAGCTTTCAGTTTTTCCCTGTGAAGTATAATGTTAGTTGTGGGTTTGTCATATTTGATCTTTATTATGTTGAGATACCTTCCTTCTGTACCTAGTTTATTGCATATTTTTTACATGAAAGGGTGTCAAATTGTGTCAAGTATTTTTCCTACATCTATTGAGATGATCATGTGATTTTTTAACCTTCATTCTATTAATGTGGTATATCACATTTATGATTTGCATATGTTGAACTATCCTTATATCCCAGGGATAAATCTCACTTGATCATGGTTTAGGATGATTTTAATATGCTGTCAAATCTAGTTTGCTAGTATTTTTGTTGAGAATTTTTGCATCTATGTTCATTAAGGATATTGGCCTATTGTTTTCCATTCTTGTGGTGCCTTTGTCTGGCTTTGGTATCAGGATAATGATGGCCTCATAAAAGAGTTTGGAAGTGTTCCCCCATTTTCAGTTTTTTGGATGAGTCTGACAATAGCTGGAATTAATTCTCATTTAAATACTTGGTAGAATCACCAGTGAAAGCATAAGGTCCTGGGCTTTTTCTGCTATTGTTAGGAGGTTTTGATTACAGATTCAGTCTCCTTGTTATTAGTCTGTTCGGGTTTTCTATTTCTTCATGATTCAGTCTTGTTGGATTGTGTGTTTCTAACTTCAGGAGGCCGAGGTGGGTGGATTGCTTGAGCTCAGGAGTTCAAGATCTGCCTGGGCAATATGGTGAAACCCCATCTCTATAAAAATATATATAAATAAAAATTAGCTGGGTATGATGGCACATGCCTGTAGTTCCAGCTACATGGGAGACTGAGGTGGGAGGATTGCTTGAGCCTGGGAGGTGGAGGTTGTAGTGAGCCTTGATTGTGCCACTCCAGCCTGGGTAAGACAGCAAGAATCTGTTTCAAAAAAAAGTTAATTAAAAAAAAAAAGAATATGTATTTTTAGGAATTTATCCATTTCTTCTAGGTTGTACAATTTGTTGATGTATAATTATTCATACTAGTACTTATAATCTTTTTTATTTCCGTGGCATTAGTTGTAATGTCTCCTAAAATTCATATGGAAAAACAAAAGACCTAGAGTAGTCAAAGGAATCTTGAGAAAGAAGACCAAAGCTGGAGGCATATTTCCTGATTTTGAAATATATTACAAAGCTACAATAATTTTAAAAGTATGCTACTGGTATAAAGACAGACATTTAGACCAATGGAACATAATAAAGAGCCCAAAAAGAAATACATGCATATATGGTCAATAGGACTTTGACAAAGGTGCCAAGAATACACACTGGGAAAAGAACAGTTTCTTCAATAAATGGTGTTGACAAAAATGGATATCCCAATGTAAAAGAATGAATCAGACCCCTATCTTACACTATACACAAAAATCAACCCAAAATGGACTGAATTAAATTGATTTAAATTTCTTTAAAAAATAATTAATTTGGCTTCTAAGAATTTTACAGTTTAAGTTTACAGTTTTTAGTTTACAGTTTCAGGTCTTATATTTAAAGATTAAACATAAGAAACTGAAGCCATAAAATTCCTAGAAGAAAACATAGGGGGAATATTTATTGATACTGGTTTTGGCCATTATTTCTTGGATGTGACGCCAAAAGCACAGGCAACAAAGGCAAAAACAGACAAGTGAAACTATGTCAAACTAAAACACTTTTACACCACAAAGGAAATAATCAACAGAACAAAAAGTCTAACTATATAATGGGAGAAAATATTTGCAAGCCATATATCTTGTAATGGGCTAACATTCAAAACATATAAGAAATTCCTGCAACTTGGCCAGGTGTGGTGGCTCAGGCCTGTAATCCCAGCACTTTGGGAGGCCGAGGTGGGCAGATCACCAGGTCAGGAGATAGAGACCATCCTGCCAACGTGGTGAAACCCCACCTCTACTAAAAATTTAAAAAAAATAAAAATTCAAAAATTAGCTGGGCATGGTGGCACTTGCCTATAATCCCAGCTACTCAGAAGACTGAGGCAGGAGGATCGCTTGAGCCAGGGAGTTGGAGGTTGCAGTGAACCCAGATCACGCCACTGCACTCCAGCCTGGAGACAGAGTGAGACTCTGTCTAAAAAAAAAAAAAAAAAAAAGAAAGAAAGAAAAGAAAAAAGAAAAAAAGAAACTTCCACAACTCAAAAGAAAATTTGAACTCAAACTGATTTTAAAGTGGGCAAAGGGCTTGAATAGACATTTTTCTAAAGAAGGCATATCAATGGTCAACAGTTATCTTAAAAAGGTGCTCAATATCACTAATCACCAGGGAAATGCAAATAAAAACTATAATGAGATATCATTTAATATCTGTTGAGGATGGCTATTATAAAAAAAACACAAAAGATAATAAGCATTGGTGAGGATGTGGAGAAATTGGAACCCTTGTTCACTACTTGTGGGAATGTAAAATGGTATACATTATGGAAAACAGTATGGAGGTTCCTAAAAAAATTAAAAATGGAACTACCATATGATCCAGCAATCCTACTTGTGGGCATATATCTAAAATAATTGAAACCAATATCTTGAAGAGATATCTGCATTCCCATGTTCATTGCAGCATTACTCACAATAGCTAAGATATGAAAAAAACTCAAATGTTCATCAACAGATGAGCGGATAAAGAAAAGGAGGCCAGGCCAGGCGCCCTGGCTCACGAAACCCAGCACTTTAGGAGGCTGAAGTGGGCGGATCACGAGGTCAGGAGATGGAGACCATCCTGGTTAACATGGTGAAACCCTGTCTCTACTAAAAACACAAAAGCAAACAAACAAAAAAATTAGCTGGGTGTGGCGGCGGGTGCCTGTAGTCCCAGCTACTTGGGAGGCTGAGGTGGGAGAATGGCATGAACCCGGGAGGCGGAGCTTGCAGTGAGCCGAGATCGCGCCACTGCACTCCAGCCTGGGCGACAGAGGGAGCCTCCGTCTCAAAAAAGTAAAAAAAAACAAAAACAAACAAACAAAAAAACCGAAAAGAAAAGAAAAAAAAAGGAGGCCAGCTACAGTGGCTCATGCCTATGATCCCAGCACTTTGGGAGGCCAAGGCAGGAAGATCATGAGTCCAGGAGTTTGAGACTATCCTGGGCAAGAAAGAGAGACCCCATCTCTACAAAAAATACAAAAATTAGCCAGGTGTGGTGGTGCACACCTGTAGTCCAAGCTATTTAGTCGACTGAGGCAGGGGGACTGCTTGAGCACAGGAGTTTGAGGCCGAGTGAGATATGATTGTGCCATTGCACTCCTGCCTGGGCAACAGAGAGAGACCCTATCTCAAAAAAAAAAAAAGAGGGAGGGAGGGAGGGAGGGAGGGAGAGAGAGAGAGAGA
>NC_045440.1:102887697-102900682 GCF_002776525.5 Piliocolobus tephrosceles | reverse complement strand
AGGGAGGAAGGAAGGAAGATGTGGCTTATTTAGACAATGGAATATTATTTGGCCTTAAAATAGAAGAAAATCCTGCCATGTGTGACAACATGGATGAACCCAGAGGACAGTCTGCTAAGTGAAACAGCCAATCACAAGATAAATACTGCATGATTCTATTTATATGTGGTATCTAAAACAGTCAAGCTTATGGGAGCAGAGACAAGAGTGGTGGTTTCCTGGGGCCAGGGGAAGGGATAAATGGAAAGTTGTTCAATGGGTGTAAAGTTTTAGTTATGCGAGATGAGTAAGTTCTAGGGATTTACTGCACAATATAGTACCTCTAGTTAACAGTGTTGTGCACTTAAAAATTTAAGAAGGTAGACCTCATATTATATATATATAAAAGAAACCAGGATACTTTTAGAGGTGGTGGCTATGTCTATATGTTTATTGTGATGATAGTTTTATGGGTATATGCATAGGTCTTAACTCATGAAATTGCATATGCTAAATATGTACAGTTTTTTGTTTATGTTATGCCTCAATAAATGTCCTTTTTAAGAAGAGTCCTCATTTGTATAATGATGAGCAATAGATAAAGATTTTTTTAAAAGCAAGGAAAAAAATGCAAAAAAGACCTCAGATTTGAGGTCTGCCAGTTTCACTTAAGAATATCCAAAAAATTTAACTTTATTAAATATTGACCCTTGAGGACTTACCTTTTTAATATTCTGTGTGGTGAAATGGAAGTACACAGAAAGTATGTCTGCCACATACCAAAGAACAATGGTCATCTCCAGAAAAAGCACTTGTACAATTGTTTGAGTTGCCAGCTGGCCTAGCCATTTGTCTCGTGGAACACCATTTTCACTTTAAGGACTTACATATGAATTATAGTTATTCAGACTTGGGTATTTAGCAGACACTTTCTCAAAAATGTACGAAGTGGGACTATCACTTCAAGGAAAACAACAGACAGTATTTTTTCCAGTGATAAAATACAAGCTTATAAGTGAAAATCAGAATTTTGGAAAACATATCTACCATTGTGAATCTGATAGCTTCCCAATACTCAAAGATTTTTCTGATGATATTGGTGGTGATATTAGCTTGTGATTTTTTGATAGTGTACAATGAAACATCAACATTTGGAATACCTGCATAACTCAGTGAACCTTTCATTTTCCCCAAAAGAACAAAATCACACATGGATAAAAGATGCATACGAAGAGCAAAACAGATTAACAGATTTTCATATGGCAGAGTATGGAAATTACTAATATGGTTTCAGTTTCCACATTGCAACTAACCTTTAAAAATTTCCTCTTTTTCAAGTGTTGGTATAGTATGAAGAAGAATGTGCATTATTATCTGAGAAGGCTATTAAAATACTCCTCCTTTTTCCAACTACATTTGTGTGAGGTCAGATTTTCTTCATACAGTGTGACCAAAACAAGATGCCATAAGATTGAAAGTAGAAGCAGATCATCTTTCTTGACCAAACATTGAAGAGATTTGCAAAAAGGTATAGCACATACAATTATGTATAGTACATAACACTTGATAATGATAATAAACAACTATGTTACTGGCTTATGTATTTACTATACTTTTAATCATTATTTTACAGTATACTCCTACTTATATAAATATTTTACAGTTACCTGTGAAACAGCCTCAGGCAGGTCCTTCAGGAGGTATTCCAGAAAAATACATCATTATAGAAGATGACAGCTCCATGCATATTGCTGTCCCTGAAGACCTTTCAGTAGGACAAGATGTGAAGGTCAACAGCAGTGATACTAATGATCCTGACCCTGTGTAAGATTAGGTAATGTGTGTGTATGACTTGGTTTTTAACAATAATGTTTTAAAAGTAATATAGATATATTTTTTCTACATATATATTTTTTCTGTATATATATACATATGTATTTTCTATATATGTACATATATATAGAAAAAAGCTTACAGAATAAAGATATAAAGAAGATATTTTGTATAGCTTATGATGTGTTTGTATTTTAAGCTAAGTGTTATTAGAGAAGAGTCAAAAAGTTCTAAAAAAATTAAAAGTTTATAAGGTAAAAAGTTACAGTAAGGCTCAGTGCAGTGGCCCATGCCCGTAATCCCAGCAACTGGAGAGGTTGAGGTGGGGGGATTGCTTAAGGCCAGGAATTCAAGTCTGCAGTGAGACATGATCACGCCACTGCACTCTAGCCTGGGTGACCAAGTGAGACACCAACTCAAAAAAAAAAAAAAAAAAAGTTACAGTAAGCTAAGGATACTTTACTGTTGAAGAAACTTTTTTTTGGTAAATTTAGTATAGCCTAAGTGTACAGTGTTTATAAAATGTGCAGTAGTGTACAGTAATATCCTAGGCCTTCACACTCACTCGCCACTCACTGACTCACACCCAGAGCAACTTCCAGTCCTGCAAGCTCCACTCATGTTAAGTGTCCTATATAGGTGTACTGTTTTATATCTTTTATGCCATATCTGTACCTTTTCTATGTTTATATCCACAAATACTTACCACTGTGTTACAACTGCCTACAGTATTCAGTACAGTAACACGTTGTACAGGTTTGTAGCCTAAGAGCAATAGGCTATACCATATACCCTAGGCATGTAGTAGCCTATACCATCTAGGTTTGTATAGGTACATTTTGTGATATTTGCACAATGACAAAATCAGCTAAGGATTCATTCTCAAAATGTATCTCTATTGTTAAGTGACACAAGACTGTATTTGCCTGTCTCCTTTCACTTAGCATAATGTTTTTTGAGGTTCACATATGTTGTATCATGTATCAGGAATTTGTCATTTTTATTGCAGAAAGGTATTCTCTTCTATACATGTGCAACATTTTATTTATTCACCAGTTGATTGACATTTGTGTAGTATACACATTTTAACTATTAAGAATAATGCTGTTACAAACATCAACATACAAATCTTTGTGTTTCATTTTGAAAAATGAAAATATGGTTTCATTTTTTTTTTGGATAGATTCCTAGGAGCAGAATTGCTAAGTAGTATGGTAAATATATATTTAACTTATAAAAAAACTGCAAACTTTTCCAAATGGCTGTTATATTCCCACTAGAAATGTATGGAAGTTCCAGTTTCTCCACATCTTTGCCAACATTTGTTATCGTCTTTTTGATTATAGCAATTCTAGTGAGTGTGAGGAGGTATTTCATTGTAGTTTTCATTTGCATTTCCCTAAGGACTAATGATGTTGAGTATCTTTCCATGTTCTTATTGGCTATTCCTGTATGTTGTTTAGTGAAACATTTAGTCGAATATTTTGCTCATTTTTAAATTGGATTTTTCTTATTGAATTTTAAAAATTCTTTATATAGTCTAGATACAAGTTATTTGGGAGATATATAATTTGGCCATATGTTGTCCAAGTTTGTGGCTTGTCTTTTCATCTACTTAATGAAAACAAATTGTCTTTAAAAGCACAAATTTTTAAAAATTTTATAAAGTATAATTTATCAATGTATTTTTATTGATATTTTAGTTGATTTGATATCAAGAAAAATTTATTTACCCCAGGGTCACAAAGATTTTTCTCCTGCATTCTTTCAAAATTTTTATCTCTTACATTTAGGAATATGATCTATTCTGGGGAAAATTTTGTGTTTCATGTAAGATAATTTCCTCACTGAATTGCCTTGGTGCCCTTGTTGAAAAATCAGTTGACAATAAACATATGGAATTATCTATAAACTCCTAATTTTTTCACATTGATCTCTATGTCTGTCCTGATGTCAATACCACACTGTCTTAATTACCAACATATTTTGAAATTGAGAAGTGTAAGTCCTCCAACTTTGTTCTTATCAAAATTATTTTGCCATGTATCCTTTGCTTTTCCTAAGCTAAATTTTAGGATCAGCTTGTCAATTTCTACAAAAACCTAGGGGATTTTGATAGCGATTGTGTTGAATCCATTGATGTATTTCAGGAAAATAGACAGCTTAACAACATTCAGTCTTCTGATTCCTGATATGAAATGTATTTCTCTTTATTTAGATCTTCTTTAATATTTATCCGCAATGTTTTGCAGTTTGCAGTGTGCAAGTCTTGCACTTCATTAAATTTACTCTTAATTCATTTTCACGCTATTGTGAATAGAATTGTATTCAATGTGCCCATTTTTGTTTCTTTATTGCTAGTATATGGAAATACAATATTGGTTTTTTAATACTGATCCAGAATTCTGTGACCTTCTTGAATTTATTTATTAGGTCTAGTAGTTTTGGTGGATTTCTTGGCAAGAGGGAATATCCTTGCATTGATCCCAATCTTAGGGTGAAGCTTTTGGTCTTCCATCATTAAGTATAAATGTTAGCTGTGGTTTTTTTGTAGAGGCCTTTTATTAGGTTGAATTATTTCAAGGTTTATTAATAAGCATTAGTTTTTTTCCAAATGCTTCTTTGTCTACTGAAAGGATCATGTGGCTTTTGTCCTTTATTAGTATAGTGGTTTACATTAAATGATTTTTGGATATTAAACTGACCTTGTCTCCAATTTGCTTTTAAGGTTCTTGGATGTGACTAGTGTTTTACTTTAATTTGGGAATGTTTTTGGCCATTGTATCTTCAAGTATTTTTATTACACATTTCTTTCCCTGCCCCCATGCTGTGGTTCCTTTTATGCAACACATTCTATGCTTGATGGTGTCCCTTGGTTCTCTGAAGGTCTGTTCATTTATTTTCATTCTTTTTCCTTTCTGTTATTCAGATTGGGCAATCTCTATTCATCTATCTCCAAGTTCTTTTTGCCAGCCCACATCTGCTGTCGTACTTACGTAATGAATTTTTCATTTCAGTTATTGTATTTTCAAACTCCAGAATTTCAATTTTAAAAAATTTCTTTTTACTGTTATTTATTTAATGAACTCTTGCCATCACATTTTATTTTAGTTAAATATTATTTCCTTTAGTTATTTAAACATATTTATAATAGTTGATTTGAGATCTGTCTATAAGATCTAATATGAGGCCCCCCGAGACAGTTTCTATTGCCTGCTTTTCTTCCTGTGTATGGATCACACTTTCCTATTTATTTGCATGTCTTGTGCTTATTTTTTGTTTAAAACTGGACATTTTAAGCCAGGTATGGTGGCTCATACCTGTAATTCCAGCACTTTGGGAGACTGAGGTGAGAGGATCACTTGAGCCACGGAGTTCAAGACCAGCCTGACCCCATCTCTACAAAAAAATAAAAAATAAAAATTAGATGGAGGTGGTGGCATACACCTGTGGTCCCAGCTACTCAGGAGTCTGAGATGGGAAGATTGCTTAAGCTTGGGAGGTCAAGGTTATAGTGAGCTGTGATTGCACTGTTGCACTCCAATCTGGGTGACAGGGCAAGGCTCTATCTCAAAAAACAAATAAACAAACAACAAACTGGATATTTAAGATAATATGTGGTAGTATTTCTGGATTCTGATTCACCTCCCATCCTGGGTAGTTATTGTAGTTTTGTTATTTATTTCAGTGACTTGCTTAGACTAATTCTATAGTCTGTCTTCCCTACATTGTATAGCAACTATGTCTTTGCACAGTTGTTTTATTCATTTTTTTTATGTTTAAGTCTTGTTTCCTAGGGATCACCTCTGGGTTAGCACAGCTTAGTGGTCAGTCAATGATTAGTCAGAATTTACACTTAAACACCCTGAGCTGGAGCTTCTGGGGCGGTTGAACACATGGAGGTGCTGCAAGGCTGGCATATCCAGTGAGGGCATAGAAGCTCCCCGTCCCTTCCCACACTCCTTGCTAGATCCATCTCCTTTAGAATTTAAGAAATGAGAGAATCTAACATGAATGATTCCATCTTGTTTCTAACCTCATAGGCTAAATTGGTTTTTGTATTATTCTAGTGTGAAGACCATGAGAGAAATTTAGTTAAAATTTTGAGGCAAGGAAAACTGACCTCCCTCCTTGTTCAGGGACTGAAGTCACATTCATAAAACAAGGTTAGAATTATGGTAGAGTCCTGAAATTTGCTAAAGAATAAGCATAGTTAAACAATAATCTGCCACGGCTGAGCTTGCTTTTCTACAGTCTGCTTACTGCCCCAGAGTCATATAACTGGAGGTCACAAGATTTGTAACTTCCCCAACTGCTCCTATAGATAACATCACTATTGTGAAACCTAAAGAACTAGTCTTTGAGATATTTTTCAGATTTAGCATTTGGGCAGACCAAGAGATGAGTCCTGAGGGGATATCCCTTCTCGGGAACTGACTCAGCTGTGCAAAGACAGTTTAGACACTCCCCTAATTTCATTCCCAGCTAATCAATTGTTTCAGTTCCCCAGACCTCTGCTAACCAGGGCACTCTTAAAAACCTTAGCCTTTGAATTTTTGGGCAGGCAGATTTGAGAAATTTCTTCTGTTCCCCTTGCTTGGCTGGTCCTATGATTATTAAACTCTTTCTTTGCTGTTCTCAGTGAATTGGGTTCTTTTCAGGCAAGCAGACAAGAATAACTCACTCGGCTGTGACGTGAAGAAATGCAAACTAACAAGAAAATGGTGAAATATTCAATCTCTTGGTATTGTTATCTGTAATAACTGAAATGAAAAGAGAGTGAATATATTTGGGTTGATGGAGGACCCATAGCTCACTATTGAACAATCATCTATGGCTTTATGTGATCTAGACACCCAGGAGATTCATCATGAGGGAGAAGCCTGGCTGCTGGATTGTAAAGTATGTCTACCCTTTAGGGAGGAGGACTGCCCAATTCCCCTGTAAATGCCAAGTAGAACACCCTAGTTGAAATAGCTGATATTCTCAAATGAAAGCCATGTGGCACTGGCTTTATAATGACCAGGATATTCACCTGCTGAAAATGCCCATTACTCAAGTCATAGTAAATGCTATAACTAAGGGGCTGCTTTTGCATGGATAGCCTATGTGATCTTACTGCTGCAAAACTGAGCAACAGACTAGGAAGCCTTACTGAAATTGCTGGCTCAGTTTCCCCTCAATGGTCTTATAGATGCTAATTAAAACATTAGACTAATTAACAAAAGAATGAGAAAAGGCAGAGGGGAAAGTCAAAGGAATCTTCTAAACTAACAAGGTGGAAATTTTAAAATGGTTTTTAAGAAACAGGTGAATATAGCAAACATTGATGGGTACAAAACAAAGACGAGAAAGAAAGGGGAGAGCCAAGAGACCTGTCCAGTCAGAGTGGAAATCTTTAAGTGGTTGTTACGATATTGGATGAATAAAATGAACATTGATAGGGTTAAAACAAAGGTCTTACTACAACATTATGGAAGGTTGGTCAGGCTAAAGGAATGTCCAGCTAGTTCCCTAACATCAAATCCATTCTATTACCACATATGAAGAAATTTTAAAAGGCAGAGGGCAAAGATGACAAGGAGAAACTTGACCCCAAATGGCTTAGGGCGATGCTTAAGCAGATAAGTCAATATGAAGACACAAAGGTCAGGGTCTCCTGGCTCAAACCCCTGATGGGGATCCAAAACCTTTCGCCCGTGAGTGGGAAAATAGGTCAGGGGGTGAAGAAGAGAAGTTTCTGGGACTCCTTGATATGGGAGGCCCACGTATTATGGTACTGAAACCCATTTGTGAAGCCCTAATACAAGCTACAATTAGATTGAGAGGCTGGACAACCAAAATGAGTGACTGAGGCATAAGTCTCTGAACTTATCAAATCACTGAAGTTCGCTGAGCCAGCTTGAGGGTGCACCCGGGAAAACGTGAGTCAGACATATCTGTGGCTCTTTTTTCCAAAGAGGTTCTCAGGAGATTTAGTATTTATACATTTTCCTTAAAAATAGTGCCTTGTAAATTTACATTTTAGGTAAGTTAAGGTGAACATTTGAAGAAAAAGAGATACAGGAAGTAGCCGTCTCTGGGAGGGGTAAACGCATGAGTAATCTCATCTTATTTTTGTTCTGTACCTGGAAAGATAAGCTAGTATTGAACATTATCAGTGTGGAGTCTGATAAATTAAGTATAGCCTAAAGCTGACTCCTTGCATATTTTAAGCTCAGCCTAAAGGTTTCTTCATACATAGTTAACTGAAACCTTAACTGCATGAGTACACAGACTAACCTACTCTTGTGCCGATCACTGAGTTTTCGCCAGTTGATGGTGGCCAACTGTTCAAACCATGTTCAAATAAGGCAAACGCCGAGCTGTAACCAATCCAGTGGTTTCTGTACCTCACTTCTGTTTTCAGTAGGTCACCTGCCTTTTTCTGTCAATATATTTTCCATCATGTAGCTGCACTGGGGTTTCTCTGAGCCCACTTGGATTCAGGAAGCTGCCTGATTCGTGAATCATTCTTGGCACAATTAAATTCTGTTAAATTTAATTTGTCTAAGGTTTTTCTTTTAACAAGTCTTTTGAAAGGTTTGGTTTCTGTCTAGCCCTTAGGAAAGAAGGTGGTTAGCAAGAGAAGGGGTAGAATGAGGTGTGTCTGTTAACTCAGCTTCCAAGGTTTCTCTGAGGTTCCTTTGGCCAGGAAGAAGTCCATTCAGTCAGTTAGGGGCTTAGAATTTTATTTCTCATGATGTAGAATCATAAGGGTTGACAGGCTTCAGCTGCAAGTTTGGATGAAAATTGGAATGTTTAAACAGGTTTTATGTAAGGAAGTTGTCTCCTATACCTGAATGTTATATGAAAATGGGTATTATGTCATACTGGGGAACATTTCCCCTTCCTACTATTGTTAAATCCAAAACCTGCTGAAGTTCCAGTGAAGGCTGTGGTTAGGAATGAAAGGGTTGATGAGCTGAAGGTGAAAGTCTGGAGAAAAACTAGTGTGTCTGAACAGGCTTTATGTGAAGTTATTGCAAGAGTGGATTTCTCAAAGAAAGATGGGCTTGAACCCCTTTTCTCTCTCTGGCGTATGCTCTCTCACCATGTGCCTTTCTGCCAACATTATGATGCAGCAAAAAGACCCCTTCAAGATGAGGCCCCTCAGTCTTGGACTTCCCACTCTGCAGAATCATGAGCCAAATAAATCTGTGTTCATTATAAGTTACCCAGTCTGTGGTATTCCATTATACCAGCACAAAATCAACTAAGACAGAGGATATTGACGTAAATCAGAGCAAAGAATAAAAACAATATGATTATGATGCTTTGAAAAAGAATGAGTGGGCAACACACAGTAATCACAATTCATCTTCTAGGTAGGAACTGTGAAGACACGGTATTAGATACTGAATCTACTCCATGGGAAAAACTCCCTGTCCCTAGTTCTCTGAGACCCTTGGCTTTACCTTCAGGGAAAATTTTTATCTATTGTTCTCTAAGCCAAGTTTGAGGTTGGCATTGAAGAGTGGGCCTCTTTGGGTATGGTAAAAATTTCATTACCTGCTTTTTGATCATGTAAATTTGGGAGCCCTGTGATTATTTCAGAGATTGAAAAATTACAGGTATTTTTATGCCAGGTTTGTGGTTTTGCTGGGAATACAATTCTATCAAAATTTTAGTAAGCTTCAAGTCTATTTACTACCAGTCAGTTCCATGTCAAAATCTCTTCTGGTCATAGTTCTTAAGGCTGCGAAGTCTCTTATTTTTCACATTTGTGTTTAGCTCAGTTCTCTCTCTATTATTTAATGGTGGCTATTTTAAGGTAATCTAAAACAATAGGCTAGATTAGGATGGCAACACCTATACTTTGACCTTTATTACTGGGCTACCATTGTCCAGATGAAAGGTCTTACTGAGAAACTTTTGTAAAGGGCAATGACCAAAGGCTCAGCTTTACAGGGAATAGTTGCAATTGTCTTTCCCAACTTTGAGGCTTCTAATTATTAGATTTTACACCAATTTTAACTGCAAGCCACAGTCAGAGAATGTGCCTCCCTTAGTTCAGTTGTATTCTCTTCCATTTCTACTTGTAAACTGGTTAATGCTTGACTGATTTATCTTCATCGTATCTTGCTAAAAGCAGAAAGGGGCAACCAACACACAAACACACACCAACATTCTTTTTTTAACCTCTTCCTTTACAAAGCTATGGGCTTACTAGTCACATGGTCTGCCTTCCAAATTATCACAAGTAACAGTTTTACCAAATATTTTGTCATAGTATTACAAAGGTCACCATCTTCACCTTTTTTTAATTTTTATTTTTAGAGACAGGATCTCACTTTGTCACCCAGGCTAGAGTACAGTGGCACAACCACAGTTCACTGCAGCCTCGACCTCCCAGGCTCAAGCAATCCTCCCACCTCAGCCACCCAAAGTAGCTGGGATTACAGGTGGTGCGCTACCATGCCTGGCTAGTTTTTTTATTATTATTATTTTTTGTAGAGACAGGTTTCACTATGTTGTCCAGGCTAGTCTTGAATTCCTAGACTCAAGCAATCCTCCTGCCTCAGCCTCCTAAAGTGCTGGGATTAAAGGCATGAGCCAAGACACCCAGTCTGGCCACCACCTTTCTAGCTTGCAATTATCTGTTGCCTTGCTGCCCACTGACTGACTGCTTAATCAATGCCACATATTTTAGGTTTTTGTTCTGGTAGTTCCCTACTCCTGCAGGCAATTTTTGCATAGTTAAGGTATAGGATAAGCTGCTGTAACAAAAGGCACACAAATAAAGTGACTCAGACAAGAGAGGGATTTGTTTTTATCTCACATAGCAGTCCAGTGTGCAGCGCGGCTCTCTTTCATGAGGTCTTCCAGAGACCCAGGCTCCATAATTCCTTAGATGCTCCATCTACTCCATCTACATAGTGAAAGGTTGCCAGCCAGCATCATAACTATGACCCAGCTTACAGAAAGGGAAAAGAGAGAAAATGGTTGGCGAGCATTTTCATTTATTTAAAAGTATTGAACGGACATCATACACTTCTCTTCACAACCCCTAAGCCTGAACTTGGTCAGATGGCTGTATCTACCTGTGTGGTAGATTGGGAAATGACAGTTAACTCCAGTTAGGTCACCATGGGCACAACGAAAACTTGGGATTCCATTACTAAAAGGAGTACAAGTAGAAAATATGTTGGGAAACACATTTTCTGTCACTGTTACAATGGGGGTAAGGAGGGAGAGTACCACTTACTATTATCATGTACTGTTGAATTTTTTTTTTTTTTTCTAGAACAGTAACTATTTTAGGGCCAGGCAATACCCTCAGTATTTGACTCTGTAAAAGGAAATAGTATAGAAGTTGAATTCTTTTGGTTTTTTTTTTGAGACAGAGTCTTGCTCTGTCGCCAGGCTGGAGTGCAGTGGCACGATCTCGGCTCACTGCAACCTCCGCCTCCTGGTTCAAGTGATTCTCCTGCCTCAGCCTCCTGAGTAGCTGGGACTACAGGCACGAGCCACCACGCCCAACTAATTTTTGTATTTTTAGTAGAGATGGGGTTTCACCATGTTGGCCAGGATGGTTTCGATCTCCTGACCTCGTGATCCACCTGCCTTGGCCTCCCAAAGTGCTGGGATTATAGGCGTGAGCCACCACGCCCAACTGAATTATTCTTCTCAGAAAAATTTGATCTAAGACTCTAATTCAAAATATAAAAATAAGTGCCCATTGAAAAATAGACGAAAACTCTATAGACAGTTATACATTAAAAAGCTTTAATGTTATAAACTCATAGAATCACATAATATTAGAGCTAAAAAAGGACCCTGAGTTCTTTATAAAAAAAATAAATAAATAAACTGTGGCTTAAAGGGGTTAAATAAATGGCCCCAAATCAGAAAGGCAGCAACAGATCCAGGACCAGAATCAAATTTTTCTTTTCTTTTCTCTTTTTTACGTTTCTTTTCTTTTTTCTTTTCTGAGACAGGGTCTTGCTCTGTCATCCAGGCTGGAGTGCAGTGGCATGATCATAGCTCACTGTAACCCTGAACTCCTGGGGTTAAGTGATCCTCCCACCTCAGCCTCCAGAGTAGCTAGGACTTTAGGTACTCAACACTGCTTTTAGCTAATTTTTAAAATTTTTGTAGAGACAGCGTCTCACTATGTTGCCCAGGCTAGTCTCAAACTCCTGGGCTCAAGCTATCCTCCTACCTGGGCCTCCCAAAGTGCTGGGATTATTGGTATGAGTCATGGTGCCTGGTTCAGAACCAAATTCTAGTGAATCATTGGATATATAGCATCTATTTTTTGAGGCAGAAATTTCACTGTAATTCTAGAGAGTATGCCAATTTAAAAATAAAATGCAATTTTTCCAGATTAGGTACTACTAAGTAATTTTCAATTATATGACAAATGATGAACATACACATTTAAGAAGTATAACATAAATTGGCCAGGCATGGTGGCTCACGTCTGTAATCCCAACACTTTGGGAGGCTGATGTGGGCAGATCATGAGGTCAGAAGATCGAAACCGTCCTGGCTAACACGGTGAAACCCCATCTCTACTAAAAATACAAAAAATTAGCCTGGCATGGTGGCACACAACTGTAATCCCAGCACTCGGGAGACTGAGGCAGGAGAATCACTTGAACCCAAGGGGCAGAGGTTGCAGTGAGCCGAGATGACGTCACTGCCCTCCAGCCTGGGGAGCAGAGTGAGATTCCATCTCAAAAAAAAAGGGGGGGCGGAGCAAGATGGCTGAATAGGAACAGCTCCAGTCTCCATCTCCCAGCGCGAGAAATCACAGAAGACCGGTGATTTCTGCATTTTCAACTGAGGTACTGGGGTCATCTCACTCGGGAGTGCCGGACAATCGGTGCTGGTCAGCTGCTGCAGCCTGACCAGTGAGAGCTGAAGCAGGGCGAGGCATCGCCTCACCTGGGAAGCACAAGGGGGAAGGGAGTCCCTTTTCCTAGCCAGGGGAACTGAGACACACAACACCTGGAAAATCGGGTAACTCCCACCCCAATACTGCGCTGTAAGCACACCGGCACACCAGGAGAATATATCCCACACCTGGCCGGGAGGGTCCCACGCCCAGGGAGCCTCCCTCCTTGCTAACACAGCAGTCTGCGGCAATCTAACCGCAAGGCAGCAGCGAGGCTGGGGGAGGGGCGCC
>NC_045440.1:102820081-102882697 GCF_002776525.5 Piliocolobus tephrosceles | reverse complement strand
TCAGGAAACAACAGGTGTTGGAGAGGATGTGGAGAAATAGGAACACTTTTACACTGTTGGTGGGATTGTAAACTAGTTCAACCATTATGGAAAACAGTATGGCAATTCCTCAAGGACCTAGAACTAGATGTACCATATGACCCAGCCATCCCACTACTGGGTATATACCCAAAGGATTATAAATTATGCTACTACAAAGACACATGCACACGTATGTTTATTGCGGCACTATTCACAATAGCAAAGACTTGGAATCAACCCAAATGTCCATCTGTGACAGACTGGATTAAGAAAATGTGGCACATATACACCACGGAATACTATGCAGCCATAAAAAAGGATGAGTTTGCATCCTTTGTAGGGACATGGATGCAGCTGGAAACCATCATTCTTAGCAAACTATCACAAGAAGAGAAAACCAAACATTGCATGTTCTCACTCATAGGTGGGAACTGAACAATGAGCTCACTTGGACTCAGGAAGGGGAACATCACACAATGGGGCCTATCATTGGGAGGGGGGAGGGGGGAGGGATTGCATTGGGGAGTTATACCTGATATAAATGATGAATTGATGGGTGCTGACGAGTTGATGGGTGCAGCACACCAACATGGCACAAGTATACATATGTAACAAACCTGCACGTTATGCACACGTACGCTCCTAGAACTTAAAGTATAAAAAAAAAAAAAAAAGAATAAATCAGGTTGAAAAAGAAAAAGAAAAAGAAATATAACATAAATTAATTTATGCCTTTAATACTAAATTTGCTTATTTTAAAAAATTATATACAAGCTTAATCTGATCCAACTGGCCACATTACTTTCGGATTACTTCACCATTGTATTTATTTCAAAATATACTTATTTCACTGATGTTTGGTTGGTTTAAAAAAACTTCTTAAAACATACTTATTTACTTCAAAGAATAATGTAAACACACAAAGTATGAGCTCAATTTACCCTGTTTTGAAGAATATAAGTTGATACAGTATACCTAGTACTTTCTGGGGTTGTTTTGTTGTCGTTGTTGTTGTTGTTTTGACAGGGTTTCCAGGCTAGAGTGCAGTGGCATGATCATGACTCACTGTAACCTCTACCCCCTAGGCTCAAGCAATCCTCTCACTGCAGCCTCCTGAGTAACTGGGACTTCAGGCATGTGCCACCATGCCAGGTAACTTTTTGCATTTTTTCTAGAGAAGGTGTTTCACCATGTTTCCCCGGTTGGTCTCCAACTCCTGGGCTCAAGCAATCCACCTGTCTTAGCTTCCCCAGAGTGCTGAGATTACAGGTGTGGGCCACTGCACCCAGCCTTGTCTGTTTTTAAATCCTAGGAACATTCCAAAAGGGAGCTGTCTTTCTTCAAGAGAATTTATAATATCAAGTAGCACATCATATGCAAAAATATGGCACTATTATAATTTATTTACTTATTTATTTATACACACCCAAATCAGGTTTAAGGGCACTTTTAAGATTACCTAAAATATAGTTTATGTTACCGTAAGTGTAAATAGAAAACTTATTTTAAGTTTTATTAACTCAACAAACATTGGCTAGCATCTCTGTTAGGCATTATGTTTTCAAAGATGATGTAAAAGCAAATAAATTATTCAAGTGGCTTTAGTATAGATACTAAAACAAATGAGTCATCACTGATTTAGAAGACACTGTTGGTAGTTTTACAGAGCTAGCAGGTATGATACTTTTAAAAGTATATAATATAGAATTAGAATCTAAAGATTCCATTGCCATCAGAGATTTCAAAAAATACAACATAAAAATGTCCAAAAGTCCAAAGCAGTGGTTTTCAACTAGAGACGATGTAGCAAAATATCTAAATATATTTTGAGTTGCCACAACTGGAGAGGTGCTACTGGCATAATGGGTAAGAGGTTGGGGATGTTGTTAAACATCCTACAATGCACAGCACAGCCCTCCACAATAAATAGTTACCTGGCCAAAAATGTCACTAGTGCTGAGGTTGAGAAATGCCAGCCTAAAGTGATTTAATGTGATTCGAGAAGCATTAATTTATTAGCTTAGAGACATGACAAACACCGATATGAAAAATGATGTAGATAGGACAAAAGTCTCACACTTCACATAAAATTCCATATTACTATATATTTATAATTATAAAGACTATTAATGGCACTTTTTTATGAATAGCATTACATTGAACTTTCTTAGATGAGCAGTGATTTTTACCTTGCTGGAATTTTATAGTGGAGCTATTTCCTTCATCTTTTTCAACAAATATTTAACATACATCTATTTTAAATGTTCTATATAAGGTGATAAATGGAAACCCAAATAACTGTATTAGGGTATACACACATATAATTTAAAAATTACAATCATTGTGACTAACGCTGTATTACAGAACAGTGAACAAGACAGTGATAGGACAGAAGAGGATAACTTCTGTAGTTATTTGGGGCATCTGTAGTAAGGGAAGAATACCAAAGATAGCTTCCCAGAAGAACAAATGCCTGATCCAAATGTCTCAGAAGATAGTGTGTCTGGAATTGGTTCCTTCCGGTGAGTTCTTGGTCTCGCTGACTTCAAGAATGAAGCCGTGGACACTCGCAGTGAGTGTTACAGTTCTTAAAGATGGTATGTCTGGAGTTTGTTCCTTCAGATGTTTAGATGTGTCTGGAGTTTCTTTCTTCTGGTGGGTTTGTGCTCTCGTTGACTTCAGGAGTGAAGTTGCAGACCTTCGCAGTGAATGTTACAGCTCTTAAAGGTGGCACGTCCGGAGTTGTTTGTTCTTCCCCGTGGGTTCGTGGTCTCGCTGACTTCAGGAATGAAGCCACAGACCCTCGTGGTGAGTGTTACAGCTCATAAAGGTAGTGAGGACCCAAAGAGTGAGCAGCAGTAAGATTTATTGTGAAGCGCGAAAGAACAAAGCTTCCACAGCATGGAAAGGGATCCAAGAGGGTGGCCACTGATGGCTCAGGTGGCCAGCTTTTATTCCCCTATTTAGCCCCGCCTACATCTTGCTGATTGGTTCATTTTACAGAGAGCTGATTGGTCCACTTTACAGAGTGCTGATTGGTCCATTTTGTAGAGGGCTGATTGGTGCATTTACAATCCTTTAGCTAGAAATAGACCACTGATTGGTGCGGTTTTACAGAGTGCTGATTGGTGTGTTTACAATCCTTTAGCTAGACACAGAGCACTGATTGGTGCATTTTTACAGAGTGCTGATTGGTGCATTTACAATCCTTTAGCTAGGCACAGAGCACTGATTGGTGCATTTACAATCCTTAGGTAGACAGAGAGCACTGATTGCTGTGTTTTTACAGAGTGCTGATTGGTGCATATACAATCCTTTAGCTAGACAGAAAAGTTCTCCAAGTCCCCACTCGACCCAGGAAGTCCAGCTGGCTTCACCTCTCAATAGGGGGGCCTTATATATATATCTTGCTAAATGAAGAACTTCTATTTTACTAATAACAGGTTTACCAATCATCTCAATGAAATATTTAGAGAACGGAATTTCACAAGGTTTACATTTTAGAAAGATCACTCAGGATGGTTGTAAAGTGGACAGGCAGGAGAAAGAGATACTAATTAGGACCCATATCCAAGGTGATAAGGCTCTGGAATAAGACAGTCATCCAATAATGAAGGGGGAAAAGGAGAAGATGCATTGAAGAAATGTTAAGAAAAACTCGTAGAACTACAGATGATACTTCATGGGCACATTAATACAAGGAAATTGCCTCTGGTGGCATAAACTGGGATGAGCCCATGCTGTGGGATGCTTTTAGGGTAGGCTAAAAAGGAATATGTAAATATTTATGATACAAAATTACCATCAATTTAAAATGTATATATAACACAAAACTTTTAATTATTAAATTAACCTTTTTTTTCTTTTTTTTGGAGACAGGGTCTTGCTCTGTCACCCAGGCTGGTGGGCAGTGGCATGATCATAGTTCACTGTAACCTCAAACTCCTGGGCTCAAGTGAGTCTCCTGCCTCAGCCTCCCAAGTAGCTGGGACAACACACATGCACCACCACACCCAGCTAATATTTTCATTTTTTTGTAGATATGGGTTCTCACTATGTTGTCCAGGCTGGTCTTAAACTCCTAGCTTCAAGCAATCCTCCTGTCTTAGTCCCCCAAAGCACTTGGATTATAGGCATGAGCCACAATGCCTGGCCTCTTAATTTTATCTTAAGCACAAAACTAACTACAAAATACTTTTAAAATACAGGTATCAAACTTCAGGGCCCAAGTAAAGAATGTGGAGGTCATGATTACCATCCTCACAACAAGAAAAATGCCGAAAAAACTGAAAATCAACAACTCTTCTTGGATCCATCAAAGAATTATGGTAATAGAGCAAACTGCAGCCATTAAAACTGGAGAGATAGACGGGCAGATACAGACAATGAGAGCTTAGTGGGAGCAGAAGCCTGCAGCTGCAGCCACTATCTGGAGGAATACTTGAAACTGTAATTAACAAATTTCTGGAAGCTTAGTGTCGACTAACTTGAGAATTAAAGATTCTGAGGAGGTCCAGTCTTGGGGCACACCCACACTTTCTTGAGTTTTACCTACAGGAGGCCCATCAGGTTCTCCTGTGAAGACCAGAGAAAAATCCTCATCTGCTCTGGCAGAAGGAGGAATAAAATCACCATTTTGAAACACATCAAGAGTTTTCTATTCTTAACAAGGCCTGACTCAAGGGAAACTATTTTACCGGAACCTAACAGAAGAGGGTTTTACCAAAGCCCTAACAACCTGGGGGAAGGGAAATAAATACCCAACTTAGTGTCAATAAAACACTGAGAACCGAATCATGGGACTATAAAATGCTTTCCCCTCCTCCCACCCTACCACCATATCGATAGGTCTGTTGTATAATAACAGAGATTTTAGCTAAGAGAACTTCAAGTCTCAGGCACTGTATCAAGGAGTCTCTATGAAAAGCCCAAAACAACAGAGGAGAGAAAAACAAAGGCATAGAGGAAATTTCAGCCTCTAATGCCACAGCTACAGCAAACAGTAAATACAGCCTAACTCCTAGCCAGAAAAACATGAAATTTTACACTTAAGACCTATTGACC
This sequence comes from Piliocolobus tephrosceles, assembly GCF_002776525.5. NCBI lineage: Eukaryota > Metazoa > Chordata > Mammalia > Primates > Cercopithecidae > Piliocolobus > Piliocolobus tephrosceles. The sequence goes on along the minus strand of NC_045440.1, from coordinate 102,877,612 downwards.
TCATATCCATTTATCTAATACATCATGTCTTGCTTCCAAGAAAAAATTACAAGGCATGCAAAAAGTCAAAAAACAGTCTGAAGAGACAAAGCAAGCATCAGAACTAGACTCAGATAAGACAGAGATATTGGAATTATCAGAACAGAAAGTTAAAATGACTATGATTAATATGCTACAAGCTCTAATTTAAAAATTAGATAACATACAAGAACAGATGGGCAGTGTAAGCAAAGAGAGGGAAAGTCTAAGAAAAAAATCAAATGGAAATGAAGAATGCTATTGATGGGGTCATCAACAGACTACATACAGCTGAGGAAAAAATAACTGTACTTGAAGAGAGATCAATAGAAACTTCCAGAACTGAAATGCAAAGAGAAAATAGAATGAAGAAGACAGAATAGAATATCCAAGAACTGTGGGACAAAAAAGGTTGGGGGGGAGTAGATATATATAATAGGAATACCAGAAGGAAAAGAAAGAAAGGAAGAGAATAAATATTTGAAGTAATAATGACTAAGGATTTTTCAAAATTAATGATAGACATCAAACCATAGATCCAGGAAGTTTTGAGAACACCAAGTAGGATAATGCCAAAAAAAAACTATACCTAGGAATAGCATATTTCTATTTGCAGAAAATCAAAGACAAAGAGAAAATCTTCAAAGAAGCCAGAGGGTAGCAGTGGAAACAATTACCTATAGAGGAGCAAAGATAAGAATTACATCTGATTTATCTTCAGAAACCATCAAGCAAGAGGAGAGTAGAGTGAAATATTTTAAGTGTTGAAAGGAAAAAAAAACCCCACTAACCCAGAATTCTGTGTTCTATGAAATTATCATTTAAAAGTAAAGGAGAAATAAAGACTTTTTAAGGCAAACAAAATCAAAGAAATTTGTTTCCAGTAGATCTGCCTTGCAAGGAATGTTAAAAGTAGTTCTTCAGAGAAAAGGAAAATTATATAGGTCAGAAATGCAGACCTATAAAAAGAAAGAAAAAGCATCAGAAAAGGAATAAAGGAAAAAGGTAAAATAATATGTTTTATTTTTTTCATTCTTAACTGATCTAACAGATAACAGTTTGTTCAAAATAGTAATAGCAACAATGTATTTAGTGAATATAGCTTATGGATAAGAGAAATATAGCTTATGGATAAGCGAGAGGAGGGGGAGATTGGGAACACTCTGTTATAAGGTACTTGCACTACCCTTGAAGCACTATCATGTCATTTGAAGGTGGATTTTTATTAGTAGTAAATATAAATTGCAAACTCTAGGGCAATGAATAAGAAAAATTTAAAAGGTATAATTGATATGCTAAGAGAGGAGAGAAAATGGAATCATATAAAATGCTCGGTTAAAACCAGAGAAGACAGCACAAGAGAAGTCAGAAGAAAAGGAAACTTCATGGCCACTACACTATAGGGTATGTGGCACTGTAGGAGCACAGGAAACTACAGGGTTCCAATGATTAGAAAACAAACAAACAAACAAAAAAACTATTGAAAGCCCACTGCTTTAGAAGAAAAAAATGATCTCTGAAGTAGATCTCCTAATAGTTTACCCATTTAAAATATCTAACTCTTCAGATAATCTGGAGTGGCAGTTTCTGCTTTGAAAATGCTTTCTGGGATTACACAAAACTGGAAGTCCAGTGCTTCCAATGTGGTGATCTAGGTCATATCCTCAGAGCTCTTGAGTCACAAGGCCCCGAGATGATTCTCCCAGGTCATTTCTTACACACTCTCCTTTTCTTCCAGGAAAAGTATAGGAAGGTATATGTCTGGGTTCTCTTTGCCACAGTATAGTTCCAGTTAATAAGGTAGCTTTTACCTTTTGACACTCTTTTCTTGCCACCGTAACAGTTTATTTCGAACAGTGGTTTATGGCACATTGCATCAGAATCACTTCAGGTGTCTGTTGAAGAGTGAGATTCCTGGGTCCAGCCCAAGAACTACTGAATGCGACACTCAGGGAGGGGGCTTGGGAATGTGTATTGCTAGCAAATGTCACAAGTAAGTCTTAAGCATACTAAAGTCTGAGAACCACTGCTTTAATATACAGTTCCTGGCAGGGCATGGTGGCTTATGCCTGTAATCCCATCACTTTGGGAGGCCCAGGCAGGCAGATCCCTTGATGTCAGGAGTTTGAGACCAGCCTGGCTGACGTGGCAAAACCCTGTCTCTACTAAAATACAAAAATTAGCCAGGCGTGTTGGCACATGCCTGTAGTCCCAGCTACTCGGGAGGCTGAGGCAGGAGAATCGCTTGAACCCAGGGGGCAGAGGTTGCAGTGAGCCAAGATCGTGTTAATGTACTCCAGCCTGGGCAACAGAGTGAGATGCCATCTCTAATAATAATAATAATAATAACAATAATAATATAGTTCCTTTAGAGTTGGGGATGGGGTAGGGAAGGCTCTTCATGTTTTGGGACAATTTATCACTCGGAATATTTGTCCCCTAATCACCTGCTGAATACATCTGCTAACCAAATACAGTAAATGCTCAAGGAATATTTGTTGAAAGATGACTTGAGGAACATAGCATCATACTTCCTTAATGACTGTGATAAGCAAAACATTTTGGTTCTTCAAACCTAGATAGTAGTTGTTTTATTCTAAATAAGTTAAACAATTCTTATAGTCTTGTATGTCATGTGTACAGAATAGCTATAATTTTAAAACTGCAAGAGTAAGACAAGCCAAATTTTCTTTATTTATCCATCTGGATAATCGAGAATCAAACTTTATTTAGATGTTAGGCTTGTTCTGATACAGACCTTCAAAAAAACAAATCACTGGAGCTTCTCATGTCAGCAAAATCTGGTTTAAAGAATTCCTGCAAAGTAAAAATAAATGGATGAAAATATAAACATCTATAGCAAATATAAATGCAAAACAACAAAAAACTTTCACAGAGTTTCTTGATATGCTTTGGCTGTGTCCCCATCCAAATCTCGTCTTGTAGTTCCCATAATTCCCACATGTCATGGGAGGGACCCAGTGGGAGGTAACTGAATCATGGGGGTGATTACCCTCATGCTGTTCTCATGATAGTGAGTGACTTCTCATGAGATCTGATGGTTTTATAAGGGGCTTTCCCCCCTTTTGCTTGGCACTTCTCTCTCCTGCTGCCTCTTGAAGAAGGACATGTTTGCTTCCCCTTCAGCCATGATTGTAAGTTTCCTGAGGTTTCCCCAGCCACATGGAACTGTGAGTCAATTAAACCTCTTTCCTTTATAAATTACCCAATCTCAGGTATTTCTTCATAGCAACATGAGAACAGAATAATACAGTTGTCATAGGGATCAAAAAGTGAGCAGGAGTGTCAGCAAATGTTAGGGGGACTATGAGGCTGGCCTGAGGGGTGGAGAAATGGGCAAAAGAATGTAGAGGCTAGGGTAAAACTAGAAGAGAAAAACAATGAGTAGCCTAAGAACATTAAGGCCTACTCATCAAACCTCCCAAGAACCAGAAAACTAAGGATGTTAAGAAACCAAAAAGCTAATCTACAAGGCAAAAGGTAAAAGAAACAGGACGTTTAACTCGGTTCTTCAAGTATTAGGTCAATCAATTACACATTGTACTACATTATACTACTAGACTACTTTGTAAGGCTTTCTTAAACTCTAACACTAGTATCCAATCAAAACTGTATAATCACCTCAGAATCTGCATGGGAGAAGGGCCCTCAATTTTTAGTTTTTTGTTTTTTTGTTTTTTTAAATTTTAAGCTCCTTCTAATATTCCCAGCTTAGAAAATCTTGGGAAAACTGAACTACAGCCCATTCTTCCATATATGTTCTTTGCAGAAGAGAACAGACAAGGAGTAAATAAAAGCAATACACGATTACTCTCCAGAGGCCTTACTTCTTAGGAGACTGTGCCATTCAAAAGGGAGGCAAGGCTTTCCTCCCCATCGATTTATTAGTGGGACATGTTATATGTGTGGTATGCTGTGTGTATGTGCATGCGTGCATGTACATGAATGAGTGTATTAAGAGGACATGTGTGGGACCAACCAACATTCAGACTATGATGTACCTTGAGCCTATCAGCAGCAGGATGGAAACACTCACATGAATGCTGTCACTCTGGAAAAGACATGAAGTTTTATGTATATATGTTAGTCTTTCCTCCGTAGCAGAGGAGAGGAATCGAGACAGAGAGAAGCAGGACTTACATACATGGAGACATTCTCCTGAGTTGGGGGACAGAACAGGGTGGAGGGGTTGGTCCTCCCCGCTTCCTCCCTGTACATTCTGAATGGCCAGGTGACAGGCAGAACTCCAACAAAAAGAAAGAAAGAACTGAAGATAGACTACACTGGGAACTCACTCTGGCTGCTGTGGGCAGACATATTCTTTTTCAAAGACATAGTTGAAGCACTAGCCTTAAAATTTGTGAGAGGTTGCAAGCCTGCATGAAAATAAAAGAGATAAGAAAAACAGTAAAGTAAATATTGGCAAAGTCTTCTAAAATTAATCTGTGATAAAAGACAAAAAAATAACCTTGTAGGCAAAAAGCAAAAATTACCTGCAAACAACTTTTTTTCTAGTTCTTCTTGGATCTTAAGAAGAATTCTCTCCTGTTCTAAGGCTTCTATATACTTTGAGTAGCACCAGGTTGGCTAAAAATACAATTTTCAAAGTTAATTCTGAAATGTTGGCCTTAGGAAATAAACTGAAGGTAAGATGTCTTCTATCAGCCTCTTCATTTAAATTTTTATTAAAGTATAACACACATAAAGAAAAGTGCACATCACAAGTTTATAATGATATGAATTTTCACCAACTGAACGTGCCCAGGTCACCTATTAACTGGGTACCACAAATTATTATCAACCTACCTTAGTCCATTTTCATACAAATATTTATCATAAAGTAAGTGTATTTTCTTCTATAGCCTTGACAAAATATTTAAATTCCCTGGTTCGAAGGGAGGAGATGGGGTGGGAACGTGAGGGTGGTGATATTCTGTTTCTCAGTGAATCAATGTTAACAAAAGCTTTACAGATATCTTGACAGCTATTCAGTCATCTTTATATATTCAATTTGATTATAAATTTAGTGCTTAGGAAAGATCTCTATATATTCAATTTGATGTAAATCAAGTTTTAGGGGGAGAGTAATTTTGCATTTGGATTCATTATAATTCTTCAATGTGCAAAATCTATTTAAAACAAATGCATATACAGTGAGCCCTTCTGCATCCACAGCTTCTGCATCTTCAGATTCAACCCAATTGCAGATTAAAAATATTTTTAAAAATCAACAAAACATAATACAAACAAAACATATAGTATAACTATGTACATAGCATTTACTTATGCTATAGTATAATACTTAGGTAATATGTGTAATCTAGAGGTGATTCAAAATATATGGGAGGATGTGGATAGGTTATATGCAAATACCATGTTGTTTTATATCAGGGACTTGAGCATCTTCAGATTTTGATATCTGCAGGTAGTCTTGGAACCACCCCACAGTGGATCCTGAGGAACAACTGTATAGGGTATCTACATTTACAAAATGTCAGTGTATTATTACTTTACAAATTGCTAAAGTAATTCAACATGTATACTTTAAACAGAAGTCATAATAAGCTACATTTATATTTATAAAATATCTTTGGTTTCTAAAAATTTTTTAGTTTCTTACAAAAATCGGAATATGACAAGATAGCATCATCATTACCACCATCATCATCATCATCCCTTACTCTCTCTCTCTTTTTAACAGATAAGGTAAGTGGCTCAAAGGAAATTATGTGATTATATCCAGGTTTCGGGGTTAATACTGACTTGTGATAAAACAAAGATTAGAAGCCTGTTACCTCACAACTGTAATCCTAGCACTTTGGGAGGCTAAGGTGGGAGGATTGCACAAGTCCAGGAGTTTGAGACCAGCCTGGGAAATATGGTGAAACCTTATATCTACAAAAAATACAAAAAAATTAGCCAGGCGTAGTTAAGTTATGCGCCTGTAGTCCCGGCTACTTGGGAGACCGAAGTAACGATTCCTTGAGCCTAGGAAGTTGAGGTTGCAAAGAGCCCTTACACCCTTTAACCTGCAAAGAGTTACCGTACCACTGCCCCCCCGCCTGGGCGAGGGTGAAAGACCAAGACTCTGCCTCAAAAAAAAAAAAAAAAAGAAAAAAAAAAGAAGAAGCCTAGTATCTCTAACTGGACATTTCCCCCTTTCACACTGTGTTTCTAAAATTTAATGCTAGTCATTTGCTAATGAATGGTATTATTTACTAGGTATCATAGGCTTTTAGATATCTCTTTCAGTATACAGTTCCACAAAATTGGATATTTCTCTTCTCTCAATAATAGCTTCATAGTTGGTCAGTTATCTTAGCTGGGTAACTTAACTTACTTGACATTCCTAAATGCCAAAAAGATTGTTTCTTGAGTTAGTATTATCCCAAGATACAAATGCTTTCAATACAAGTCATCAAAAATAGATATAAGTTAAACATATGAAATTTCAGGGAAGTAACAGTTATAAATGTACTAGTTATAAATGTAAATGTGAACACAGACACTATAATGTATTGGTTGGTGGTCATGTATGGTTAATTTTATGGCTACTTCAAAAAACTAAAAATTTGAGACTAAGCATTTGACATTCTTCTGTCATTTTTTAACCTAAGAATACAACATCCTATATATATTCCATCTTGTTCTATTATACTGTATCTGTCTTACTTTCTTTTCCAACAAGATGATCATTTCAACTTCTGCAATTTAAGTCTTCCTCATGTATCTCAAGAAGTTATTTTTCTTTATTAAACTATCTGGGATTGGCTGAAATTTTAACGCTCTCTGAAGGCTCAAAGAAACTCCCTTCAATCTCTCCTACTATTATAATTATAGGCTTATTTTCAAACAAACACATTTCTAGTACTGTACAATGACTGAGTTACTGCATTCCACTATCCAGTGCTCTAGAGGGGAAATGAGCTCTGCACAATCTTGCATGCTTACCTGTCGGCCATATGGTTGGAGGTCTAGGAAGGAATCACTGAGTAAAGCAGTTTGGATAGCAGGCACTGAAGTATTTGCATATTGTTTGATTCCATCCTGTAATTATATTAAATTAAATTATTCCCCAAAAAAGATAATGCTATGTTAATATAAACTTATGGTTAAGTAGTTGTAACATCATACAACACAATATTTCATAGTGAGTGCTGCACTTGAGTTTTCATCAAGTCAGTATCACTGTGACAGAGTCTCCTGCTTTGATCTTTAATTTTATTTCATACTAATATAAAAATGCTTTAAAATAAATGAGAGAAATGATTAAGTTGAATGTCAAAATCATTCCCAAATTCTGGAATCTAAGAAAAACCACTATAAACATTTTCATGAACATCCATCCATATTTCTCACTAGGGAAAATGCGTGGATTCACAATTTTAATCTTTATATTTTATTATATAAATTTTATACAAATAGAATCTAACTATATTTGCTCTTTTTAAATCTGCCTTTTCATGTAGAATATGTTGTGAAAATGTGAAAATATAGAACTGGAATGTACGCTGGGCCTTTGTATTATTTATCATTGTTTACCTGCTGTAGAACAGTGTCTGCCACATAGTATGCACTCAAATAATTTGCTGAATGATGAAATTAATAAATTACGTCACCATTTTAAGTGGATGAATGATCTTATGCACTAAAAGGTTTGCTGAATGATAAAATGAATAAATGTTATAATCACTTTCAACAGATAATATTCTAGGAAAAGGATGTACCATGGATAATTTAATTAGCAACACTTATTAGAAATTTAGGTCGTTTTCTTACTCAGAAACAGAAAGTCAAAAACCACATGTTCTCCCTTGTAAGTGGGAGCTAAATGATGGGTACACACAGACGTACAGAGTAGAGTAACAGACACTGGTGACTCCAAAAGTTGGGAGGGTGGGAGGGAAATGAAGGATGAAATACAACCTGTTGGGTACAACATACACTATTTGGTTGATGAGTATACTTCAAAGCCTAGACTTTACCACACACAACATACCCATGTAACACAACTGCACTTGTACTCCTAAATCTATACAAATAAAAAATTAAATTTCTTTAAAAAAAGAAAACAATAACTTACCCAAACTTAAGAGAAAAACACATTTGAAGTAATTATAACAAAAAAGAACCATGTATAATTGCATTTCAATTAATACAAATCTTTAAGCAAAACAAATAAGCCAACAGATGAGTAAAGAAGAGATACCACAGAAACTTCCCCAAAGAGGAAATGCTACTGCTTAACAAACATGGACAATTTTTTCAATATCCCTACTAATCAAAGCTATGAAAATAAGAAAAACATTTCATGCCTTTCAAATTAGTCTTTAAAAATAATATGAGAGTTTCAATGTATGAATTTTGAGGAACACAAACATGTAGTCCATACCAACTACTTTTCATTTCTAGAACTTCATTATCCGAAACAGAAGCTCTGTACCCATTAAATAATAATTCCTCATTGCCTTCTATCCCTAGACCCTGGCACCTCTATTCTACTTTCTGTTTCTATGAATTTGACTATTCTAGGTACCTCATCTGGCAAGATGACTGAATAGGAAGAGCTCAGGTCTGCAGCTCCCAGCGAGACCAACACAGAAGGAGGGTGATTTTTGCATTTCCTCCTGAGGTACTGGTTCATCTCATTGGGACTGGTTAGATGGTACAGCCCATGGAGTGTGAGCAGAAGCAGGGTGGGGTGTTGCCTCACCCGGGAAGTGCAAGGGGTTGGGGAACTCCCTCCCCTAGCCAAGGGAAGCCATGAGGGACTGTGCTGTAAGGAACGATGTACTCCAGCCCAGAAACTATGCTTTTCCCATGGTCTTTGCAACCCGCAGGCCAGGAGATTCCCTTGGATGCCTATGCCACCAGGGCCCTGGGTTTCAAGCACAAAAGTAGGCAGCCATTTTGGCAGACACCGAGCTAGCTCCAGTTTTTTTTGTTGTTGTTTTTTTTGTATCCCAGTGGAGCTTGGAACCCTAGTGAGACAGTCATTCACTCCCCTGGAAAGGGGGCTGAAGCCAGGGAGCCAAGTGGTCTCACTCAGTGGGTCCCATCCCCAAGGACCCTAGCAAGCCAAGATCCTCTGGCTTGAAATTCTCGCTGCCAGCACAGCAGTGTGAAGTCAACCTGGGACCTAACGGAGCTGAAAAACACAGTGCAAGAACTTCGTGAAGCATACACAAATATCAATAGCCAGACTGATCAAGCAGAAGAATGGATTGAAGATCAACTGAATGAAAACTCGTGAAGACAAGATTAGAGAAAAAGAATGAAAAGGAACAAACAAAGCCTCCAAGAAATATGGGACTATGTGAAAAGACCAAATCTACATTTGATTGGTGTACCTGAAAGTGACGGGGAGAATGGAACCAAGTTGGAAAAAACATTTCAGGATATTATCCAGGAGAATATCCCCAACCTAGCAAGACAGGCCAACATTCAAATTCAGGAAATACAGAAAAAGCCACTAAGATACTCCTCGAGAAGAGCAACCCCAAGATACATAATCATCAGATTCTCCAAGGTTGAAATGAAGGAAAAAGTGTTAGGGGCAGCCAGAGACAAAGGTCAGATTACCTAAACAGGGAAGCCCATCAGACTAACAGTGGATCTCCTGGAAGAAACCCTGTAGGGTAAGCCAGGAGAGAGTGGGGGCCAATATTCAACATCCTTAAAGAAAAGAATTTTCAACTCAGAATTTCATATCCAGCCAAACTAAGCTTCATAAGTGAAGGCGAAATAATCCTTTACAGACAAACAAATGCTGAGGGATTGTGTGACCACCAGGCTTGCCTTACAAGAGCTCCTGAAGGAAGCACTAAATATAGAAAGGAAAAACTGGTAACAGTCACTGCAAAAACATACCAAAATACAAAGACCAATGACACTATGAAGAAACTGCATCAAGTAATGTGAAAAATAATCAGCTAGCATCATGATGACAGGATCAAATTCACACATAACAATATTAACCTTATGTAAATAGGCTAAATGCCCCAATTAAAAGACACAAACTGGCAAATTGGATAAAGAGTCAAGACCCATCAGTGCGCTGTATCCAGGTGACCCATCTCATGTGCATAGGCTCAAAATAAAGGAATGGAGGTATATTTACCAAGAAAATGGAAAGTAAAAAAAAGCAGGAGTAGAAATCCTAGTCTCTGATAAAACAGACTTTAAACCAACAAAGATCAAAAAAGACAAAGAAGGGCATTACATAATGGTAAAGGGATCAGTGCAACAAGAAGAGCTAACTATCCTAAATATCCTAAATATATGTGCACCCAATACAGGAGATTCATAAAGCAAGTTCTTAGAGACCTACAAAGAGACTTAGACTCCCACACAATAATAATGGGAGACTTTAATACTCACCTGTCAATATTAGACAGATCAATGAGACAGAAAATTAACAAGGATATTCAGGATTGAACTCAGCTCTGGACCAAGTGGACCTAATAGACATCTACAGAACTCTCCACCCCAAATTAACAGAATATACATTCTTCTCAGCATCATGTAACACTTATTCTAAAATCAACAACATGATTGGAAGTAAAATACTCCTCAGCAAATGTAAAATAACAGAAATCATAACAAACAGTCTCTCAGACCACAGTGCAATCAAATTAGAACTCAGGATTAAGAAACTCACTTAAAACTACACAACTACATGGAAACTGAACAACCAGCTCCTGAATGACTATTGGGTAAATAACAAAATTAAGGCAGAAATAAATAAGTTCTTTGAAACCAATTAGAACAAAGACACAATGTACCAGAATCTCGGGGACACAGCTAAAACAGTGTTAAGAGGGAAATTTATAGCACTAAATTCCCACATCAGAAAATGGGAAAGATCTAAAATCAACACCCTAACATCACAATTAAAAGAACTAGAGAAGAAAGAACAAACAAATCCAAAAGCTAGCAGAAAATAAGAAATAACAAAGATCAGAGCAAAACTGAAGGAGATACAGACACCAAAAACCCTTAAAAAAATCACTGAATCCAGGAGTTGGTTATTTGAAAAGATTAACAAAATAGACCACTACCCAGACTAATAAAGAAGAAAAGACAGAAGAATCAAATAGACACAATAAAAAAATGATAAAGGGGATATCACCACAGATCCCACAGAAAAACAAACTACCATCAGAGAATACTATAAATACCTCTATGCAAATAAACTAGAAAATCTAGAAGAAATGGATATATTCATGGACACATACACCCTCCCAAGACTAAACCAGGAAGAAGTTGAATCCCTGAATAGATCAATAACAAGTTCTGAAATTGAGGCGTAATTAGGCACCTACCAACTAAAAAAGCCTAGGACCAGATGGATTCACAGCCAAATTCTACCAGAGGTACAAAGAGGCGCTGGTACCATTCCTTCTGAAACTATTCCAAGGAGTAGAAAAAGAGGGACCCTCCCTAACTCATTTTATGAGGCCAGCATCATCCTGATACCAAAACCTGGCAGATACACAACAAAAAAGAAAATTTTAGGCCAATATCCCTGATGAACATCAATGCAAAAATCCTCAATAAAACATTTGCAAGCTGAATCCAGCAGTACATCAAAAAGCTTATCCACCACAATCAAGTTGGCTTCATCCCTGGGATGCAAGGCTGGTTCAATATATGCAAATCAATAAACGTAATCCATCACATAAACAGAACCAATGACAAAAAACACATTATTATCTCAATAGATGCAGAAAAGGCCTTTGATAAAATTCAACACCCTTCATGCTAAAAACACTCAATAAACTAGGTATTGATGGAACATATCTCAAAATAATATGGTCAATTTATGAAAAACCCATAGCCAATATCATACTGAATGGGCAAAAGCTGAAAGGATTCCCTTTGAAAACCGGCACAAGACAAGGATGCCGTCTTTCACCATTCCTATTCAACATAGTACTGGAAGTTCTGGTCAGGGCAATCAGGCAAGAGAAAGAAATCAAGGGTATTCAAATAGGAAGAGAGGAAGTCAAATTGTCTCTGTTTGCAGATGACACAATTGTATATTTAGAAAACCCCATCGTCTCAGCCCAAAAATTCCTTAAGCTGATAAGCAACTTCAGCAAAGTCTCAGAATACAAAATCAATGTGCAAAACCTCACAAGCATTCCTATACAACAATAATAGAGAGCCAAATCATGAGTGAACTCCCATTCACAATTGCTACAAAGAAAATAAAATACTTAGGAATCCAACTTACAAGGGATCTGAAGAACCTCTTTAAGGAGAACTACAAACCAATGCTGAAGGAAATAAGAGAGGACACAAACGAATGGAAAAACATTCCATGCTTATGAATAGGAAGAACCAATATCATGGGATAGGAAGAATCAATATCATGAAAATGGCCATACTGTCCAAAGTAATTTATAGATTCAACGCTATTCCCATCAAGCTACCGTTGACTTTCTTCACAGAGCTAGAAAAAACTACTTTAAAGTTCATATGGAACCAAAAGAGAGCCCATAGAGCCAAGACAATCCTAAGCAAAAAGAACAAAGATGGAAGCATCATCCTACCTGACTTCAAACTATACTACATGACTACAGTAACAAAAACAGCATGGTACTCGTACAAAAACAGATATATAGACCAATGGAACAAAACAGAGGCCTCAGAAATAACACCACACATCTATAAACATCTAATCTTCGACAAACCTGATAAAAACAAGCAATAGGGAAAGGATTCCCTATTTAATAAATGGTGTTGGGAAAACTGGTTAGCCATGTGCAGAAAACTGAAACTGGACCCCTTTCTTAAACCTTATACAAAAATTAACTCAAGATGGATTAAAGAGTTAAACATAAAACCTAAAACCATTAAAAACCCTAGAAGAAAACCTAGGCAATACCACTCAGTACATAGGCATGGGCAAAGACTTCATGACTAAAATACCAAAAGCAACTGCAACAAAAGCCAAAATAGACAAGTGGGATCTAATTAAACTAAAGAGCTTCTGCACAGCAAAAGAAACTATCATCAGAGGCAACAGGCAACCTACAGATTGGGAGAAAATTTATGCAATCTATCCTTCTGACAGAGGTCTAATATCCAGAATCTACAAGGAACTTAAACAAATTTACAGGGAAAAAACAAACAATCCCATCAAAAAGTGGGCAAAGGATATGAACAGACACTTCTCAAAATAAGACATTTACGTGGCCAACAAACATATGAAAAATAGTTAATCATTACTGGTCATTAGAGAAATAAAAATCAAAACCACAATGAGATACCATCTCACACCAGTTAGAATGGCAATCATTAAAAAGTCAGGAAATAGGCCAGGAATGGTGGCTCACACCTGTAATCCCAGCACTTTGGGAGGCCAAAGAGGGTGGATCACGAGGTCAGGAGATCGAGACCATCCTGGCTAATACGGTGAAACCCTGTCTCTACTAAAAATACAAATTAGATGGGTGTGGTGGCAGGCGCCTGTAGTCCCAGCTACTCAGGAGGCTGAGGCAGGAGAATGGTGTGAACTTGGGAGGTGGAGCTTGCAGTGAGCAGAGATTATGCCACTGCACTCCAGCCTGGGTGACCTAGCAAGACTCCATCTCAAAAAAAAAAAAAAAAAAAAAAGGTCAGAAAATAACAGCTGCTAGAGAGGATGTGGAGAAACAGGAACACTTTTACACTGTTGGTGGAAGTGTAAATTAGTTCAACCATTGTGGAAGACAGTACGGCGATTCCTCAAGGATCTAGAACCAGAAATACCATTTGACCCAGCAATCCCATTACTGGCTATATACCCAAAGGATTATAAATCATTCTACTATAAAGACACATGCACATGTATGTTTATTGCAGCACTATTCACAATAGCAAAGACTTGGAACCAACCCAAATGCCCATCAATGATAGATTGGATTAAGAAAATGTGGCACATATATACCATGGAATACTATGCAGCCATAAAAAAGGATGAATTCATGTCCTTTGTAGGGACATGGAAGAAGCTGGGAACCATCATTCTCAGCAAACTAATACAGGAACAGAAAAACCAAACACCACATGTTCTCACTCATAAGTGGGAGTCGAACAATGAGAACACATGGACACAGGGAGGGCAACATCACACACCAGGGCCTGTCAGGGGTGGGGGCAAGGGGAGAGAGAGCATTAGGACAAATACCTAATGCATTTGGGGCTTAAAACCTAGATGACATGGCCAGGCATGGTGGCTCATGCCTTAATCCCAGCACTTTGGGAGACCGAGGCAGGCGAATCACTAGGTCAGGAGTTCGAGACCAGCCTGGCCAACATGGTGAAACTCTGTTTCTATTAAAAATTGAAAAAATTAGCTGGGCATACTGGCGGGCGCCTGTAATCCCAGCTACTTGGGAGGCTGAGGCAGAAGAATCGCTTGAACCTGGGAGGCAGAAGTTGCAGTGAGCCGAGATCACACCACTGCACTCCAGCCCAGCCGACAGAGTAAGACTCCATCTCAAAAAAAACAAAAACAAAAACAAAAAACACCAAAAACCCAGATGATGGGTTGATGGGTGCAGCGAACTACCATGGCACATATATACCTATGTAACAAACCGGCACATTATGTACATGTATCCCAGAAATTAAAGTATAATAAAAAAATGCATATTAACAAAAGTGTAGCAAAATGGGTATTTTCTGCCAATTTAGATTGCAGATCATTTTAAATTGGCATACACTTTTTAATAGAATAATTTGTATCTTGTCTGATCTTTGAAGCTAAGCAGAATGGAATCTGGTTACTACTCACATGAGAGAGTAATTTGTAAATGTATTGAATGCCTTAAAATGGTTATACCCTTTCAGCAGTAATTACACATTGAAATGTATAGTTTCATGAAGTAACCCAAAACTTTGGTGGTGGGCTGGGGTTGGGGAGGAGTGATTTTACCCAACAAGATCAATATTACAACAGCATAAGCAACAGTGAGATAGAAATGTTTAGATTTAAACATTTGGTTAAATAACCCATGGCCATAACCCTTCCATGGAACATTATCTAGTCATAAAATGCTATGTTCACAAAGAATGTTTAATGTAGAAAATGGTTATGATACAACAGTAATGAGAAAAAAAAAGATTAAAACTGTGTATAACGAATGGATATAAGGCCGGGTGCAGTTGCTCATGTCTGTAATCCCAATACTTTGCAAGGCTGAGGTGGGTGAGTCACTTGAGGTCAGGAGTTCGAGACCAGCCTGGCCAACATGGCGAAACCCCATCTCTACTAAAAATACGAAAATTAGCCAGGTGTGGCGCTGGGTGCGTGTAATCTCAGCTACTTGGGAGTCTGAGGCATGAGAATTGCTTGAACCTGAGAGGCAGAGGTTGCAGTGAGCTGAGATCATGCCACTGCACTCCAGCTTGGATGACAGAGCAAGACTCTGTCTAAAAAAAAAAAAAAAAAAAATGGATATAATTATGTAAAACAAAAATAAAACCCTATGCATTAAAAAAAAAAAGTCCCAAAGGCCTGGTGCAGTGGTTCACGCCTGTAATTCCAGCACTTTGGGAGGCCAAGGTGGGCAGATTACTTGAGGTCAAGAGTTTGAGACCAGCCTAGCTAACATGGTGAAACCCCGCCTCTACAAAAAATACAAAAATTAGCCGGGCGTGGTGGCATGCACCTGTAATCCCAGCTACTCAGGAGGCTGAGGCAGGAGAATCGCTTGATCACGGGAGGTGGAAGTTGCAGTGAGCCGAGATTATGCCACGGCTCTGGGTGACAGAGTGAGACTCCTTCTCAAAAAAAAAAAAAAAAAAACCCCAAAGGAAAGACATTAAAATGTAGTCACTATGCATAGATGGTATTAATAAAATAATAATATATTGGCATTAGATTAGAAACTTGTAATATTAAGATTATTCTATATTGTTGAACCAGCATCTGATAAATCTGTTTGCAGTGGTGACAGAATTTTTAAAGTACCTATTTTTTCTTATTACTAATAACCCTTAATTAACCTGGTGATGTTATCAACAACACAGTTCACTCTTGTTTTAATAATGGAAATCCTGTATTTTATTTCTCAATTTCCTGTGTAGCTGGCTGGGGTTATATTATATTCTGTAAAGGACAAGATATTTTGCCAGTGTGGCACAAATTTGATGAGTTTGCGTCCTTTGTAGGGACATGGATGCAGCTGGAAACCATCATTCTTAGCAAACTATCACAAGAACAGAAAACCAAACACCACATGTTCTCACTCATAGGTGGGAACTGAACAATGAGAACACTTGGACTCGGGAAGGGGAACATCACACACCGGGGCCTATCATGGGGACGGGGGAGGGGGGAGGGATTGCACTGGGAGTTATACCT
The DNA here is from genome assembly GCF_002776525.5 of Piliocolobus tephrosceles. Classification (NCBI taxonomy): domain Eukaryota; kingdom Metazoa; phylum Chordata; class Mammalia; order Primates; family Cercopithecidae; genus Piliocolobus; species Piliocolobus tephrosceles. The sequence continues at coordinate 102,861,216 of NC_045440.1, read as the reverse complement.
GATATAAATGATGAATTGATGGGTGCTGACGAGTTGATGGGTGCAGCACACCAACATGGCACAAGTATACATATGTAAAAACCTGCATGTTATGCACATGTACCCTAGAACTTAAAGTATAATAAAAAAAAAAAAAGAGTTGGCAACCAGCCTGGCCAACATGGTGAAACCCTGTCTACTAAAAATACAAAATTTAGCCTGGCTGGGTGGCATGTGCCTGTAGTTCCAGCTACTAAGGAGGCCGAGGCATAAGAATCACTTGAACCTGGGAAGCAGAGGTTGCAATGAGCTGAGATTGCACCACTGCACTCCAGCCTGGGTGACACAGTGAGACTCCATTGCAAGAAATAAAATAAAATAAAAAGAATGAACATACTTTTTATGGCAGACTGAGCAGACTAATACAATATGATACCATTTATGTAAGTTAAAATACATAAAAAATAGTATTCTGTATTGTTTATGAAATCATCCATATGCATGAAACACTGTTTTTAAAAAGAGCTGGACAAATATATCCCAAACTTAATGATTGCTCCTAGGTATAGGGAGGGTTATAGAACTCAGGGCTGAGGTTACTAGATCTTACTCTATTTGCAATGTTTTATTTCTAATGGGAAAAAGAAAAATAAGGCAAAATGTTAAAAGTGTTTATTTTGGCCTACACAAATAAATGTGAGTGTTCATTATATTACTTTTGTGTCTTTTGGTGTCTTTTACATTTATTTTTAAAAATAAAATAGACATAAGCTTATAAATAAGATGAAACATGTTATTTGGGAGCAATTACCCCTTCTTAATTAAAACGGATAAATATAAAAAGAGAAAGAGAACAATGAATGAATGAATGAATGAATGAATAGATAGTAGACAAAGAGGGAAGCTGGCCAATTTGTGACTCATTTACACATTTCACAATGTATCATTCTGTAATTTTTTTTTTTTTTTTTAGACAGAATCTCCCTCTGTCACCCAGGCTGGAGTGCAGGGGCATAATCTTGGCTCACTGCAACCTCTGCCTCCCGAGTACAAGCAATTCTCCTGCCTCAGCCTTCCAAGTAGCTGGGGCTGCAGGCGCACGCTGCCACGCCCAGCTAATTTTTTTTTTTTTTTTTTTTTTGTATTTTAGTAGAGATGGGGTTTCACTGTGTTGCCCAGGCTGGTTGAGAACTTCTGAGCTCAGGTAATCTGCCCGCCTTGGCCTCCCAAAGTGCTGGGATTACAAGCGTGAGGCACCGTGCCCAGCCTATTCTGTAATTTTAACACTGAAAATGTTGCCCCTGCCAGTACATAATATTTGTTCATTCATTTCCTGATTTGTTCAATAAACAATTATTAATAATTAAGCATGTGCTGGACACTAGTGTAAGGGCTTATAAAACATGGATGAATAAGGCAGATACTATCACTGAGGATCTTAGTCCAATGAAGGTGACAGACGTAAAAACTTAATCACAGGACTATATAAAGCATGTTCTACAAGCGGGAGGAACGTTATTGCAGCGGATGCAAGTTGCTTGTGTTGCCACAGAAAGTCAAGGAAGCCTTCACTTAGAAGAGATGACATTTGAAATGAATTTACAGGAATTCCAAAAGTCTGAAGCTTCTGACTGAAGGTTTAAAATCCACTAATATCTGTATTCCATAACTTCTCTCTATATATCCCCAGACAAAATTATTCTATAATTTACACACATACCTTTTAAAAATCTGATAAAACCCAAAATGAGTCTTGTCTCACCTTTCCAGATTTTTCGTCTTCTAGGACTGCCAATTTTTTTTTCTGCTTATTATATTCTTGTCTTCTTTCTAAAACACTCATAATATTTTCATCTGTTAAATTCTTCCTAAACTCACAGAACTGAGGCCAGAATTTAAACAGGACCCCAAAAATTGTCATCTGTATAAAAAAAGTCTCAGATTACAATTTTATACAAATGTACCAATTTAAGCTATTCACCATAATAACAGATGAACTGTTCTATCTTTAATATATACCATGTTTGCTCCAACTTATTGTCTCCAGACATCTTGGTATAGTTTTGCTCAGCACATGCTTATCATCAATGGTTTTTATTACCAATGAGAAGTCTTTCTTTAAAAAAAAAAACATACACTAAATACACTTAAAAGTCACTTTATTCTTTATGTTTCCCTAACCAATTGATTGTATTAACAAAGAATCCATTAGGTCTTTTAAAATAAGAAATTTATGTTTTCTTTTAAAACATATACTAGTTGATCTGCCATACACTCTGCTGTTTTATGCAAGTATTCCAAATATCCAGTTCATCAAGGAAACTACCCCTTCCCTCTTTTCTTTCTTTTAGAGAAAGGAAATACCATTTTGCCTCTGGAAAAGCTCTTAAACAAAGCTGAAGATCTAAGAATAAATCTTGAGTAACTTTTAAATGATATAATCTCTTACTTTTATGTGAGAGCAAGAAAAGTAACATTTAAAAAGCAGAACGGTATCCTGGACAAATGCTTTCTATAAGGACACTTTAAGTGATTAATTGTGATATTTATAGAGATAAGAATAGTTGCTCTAATTCTCATGCCAAGTTTTTCCATTAGTTCCAGAGGTATACATTACTTCAAGAAGGTAGGACTTGCCACATAAGATCAAGTTCAACATCTTATTGCTAGGAATGGCCTTTACCTAATGCCCTGGAAAAAAATGAACCATCCCATTAGGCTCCAAGCCAACTCATAGGGGAAAAGAGGAATCTTCAAAAAGTAAATGCTGCAGTGATCAAGAGACCTGAAATGGCATATTTCATTACTCCTCTTTTCCATACATGAATGTTATTAGTAATACTAAAATTATTCGCTCCTTTTAAAATACAGTTTTGTTATTGAATTCTGTAGCCTCTTGGGAGTGTAAATGTAAAATCTAGAGATACTTTATTTGATGAAACGCAGGTTTTTAAGACACTTTCATTTACATTTACCTGCCATACACTTAATTAAGTAATCTCCTGTTCCAATGTTAAGGGATCATGGCAGTTTTTATTATGAACTGAAGCTTAAATACTCCTCCTCCTCTATTAGTCGTACTTCTCAGTTATCTTTCTAAAACCTGAGTCACTCCCAGTTCTTGAATATATATATTTCCATTTTGAAGGCTTTCTAGTAAAAGTCACCCAATTAGGACATAAAACCACTCTATTGTTAAAAGTTGCAATTGAGATTGTAGGTTAATATATATTGTTAATTAAAATTACCCTGTACCTTTGTAATCTTAAAAGATAACCAAATTCTGGATAAGAAAATGTTTTAATAAACATAGAGCTACTTTACTCACTGCCAGTAAATAAATAATGGCTTTAGTATGAGCAAAAGGGGCCAGCAAAAATTTGACTGGGTGATGCAAACTTTGAGGTTATTGATAGTGGGAGTGAGGGATAGACAGAGGCTACACTGATACCAATGCTAAAACTGTCAGCAGTTTTAAATTTACTATTCAGCCCTTCTGCTCAACTTTGCTCTCATTTCTAATTTGATCTTACTCCTTTCTGTCATGATATATTTCTTCTCACATCATTCATTTATGTGTCCAAAAAATGTCTCCTCTATGCCTGGCATTTGAACTGCAAAGATAAATAAGAACCATTCCCTGCCCTCAAAGAGGTTACAATATAATGGGAAAGTCTACATGAGAATAATCACTTTCAATTTGGTGTGATAAGTGTTGCGACAGGAGTGAAAACAACGAAGAAAAGATGATACTGCAAAAAACTCAGAAGAGAAAGCAGTAAGGGCCACTTATGAAACTATAATTATTTCAATTAGACTAGGGCAGAGATGGCAGGGAGTGGTAAAAGATGTAGCTAGAGAGATATCTAGGAGTATGGACTTCATTCTGAGGGCAGTGGGAAGTATCTGAAATATTTTTTAAATTATTATTTGTAGAGATAGGATCTCACTATATTGCCCAGGCTGGTCTTGAACTCCAGGCCTCAAGCAATCCTCCTGCCTTGGCTTCCCAAAGTGCTGGGATTACTTACAGATGTGAGCCAGTGTGCTTGACTGGAATTGAAATATTTTAAGCAGAGAAGTGACATGATCAGATACACATTAAAAAAGGATTGCTCTGTCTACCCTTAGTTGGATGGTTTGGTGAGAACCCAGAGGCAGGGAGTTTCTGTAATACATTATGAGTCATGTTGCAGATCTAAAATGAGGTAGGTGAGTGGAGGTGTGGACAGAATGACAGATAACGAGGAGACAACTAGGAAACTTTTAGGAATGGATTAGATATGGAGGTAAGGAAATGGAGAGGGAAGACATGGAGATGGCCAATCAGATCTGTGGCTTGTATCCTGGGGTAGACGGCAATGCCATTCTCTAAACTTCCTTGGGAAAAGAGGAATAACAACAGATTCAGTGGGATGAGGCCCCTAAATAAAGATTATTTATTTTCAGATGCTCTAATGTCCATATTTAAGATATATCTAGTAGGACTCCCTTTTAGAAAATCAGGTAGAAGTCATAGGCTAGAGGACTCCAATAAAATTATTTGGTTACAATCCTTGAAGAGTATATCAGAACTGACCGGTATTGGCAGCTCCAGACATTTACCGTCAGACTCAAGGCCTTTGATGTCAATGGATAAGTTCTGGCCTAGTTACTAGGAAACCCAGGCTAGGCTAAGCTATCTCTAAGATCTTTTCATTAACAGATGTTACCATTCTGACACCATGTTTTCAACATTTCTCTATAGCACGTCCTCAATCATTCCTCTATATTTCTGCCTATTTTAATGCATAATTTGGATTGTGAGTCCACTTTTGGTTCCTTGGATGACTTAGAACACAGCTGGCTCACAAATGAATGTAAGAATAATCGCCTTTTACCATGCTCAAGGGCAATAATACCCTAAATCTCTGTTTCATATCACTTCATTCATGACATGGCCTTCCCTATTACCCCTATTATAATTTATTTTTCTTAATCATTTTTTAGGAACAGCATCACTAAAAGGCTTTTTAAAATGCAAATAAATTATGTTCACCAAGTCACTGTTTTCTATTATTTATCTTAAAAAGAAGTAACTTGAGCAGGTTAACAGGCACAATTTTCCTTTCATGAGTTTGTATACTTTATGTTGGTAGAGTACTTAAATCTCCTCTCACTTATTTTACGAGCTTTGTGAATATTCTAATCTTTAAAAATACACAAATCTTGGGACACACCTATTTTACACATTTTTGTGGTAGCAGATATTTTAAAAGGAAATATGAATGTTGGAAAAGAAAGGAGGAATTAGCTGGAATTTAACAAGTTAAAAACAAAAATGGTAACCGTGGAAAGCCAAAAGGTAATATTTAATTTTATTTACTGTAAATGATCATGAAAAAAATTGCATTTAAGTTACTAGCTTTTTATATTTCAGTCACATATGCAAAGATTATTTAAATTAAATAGAATAAGTCCCAGTATTGGGAGGACTGGAACCTTGTCAAATATGAATAATGTACAAGCTTTAAAAGGATATTTATCTTTTTAATTTTTATTTACTTTTTTTTTTTTTTTTTTAAGAGACGGGGTTTTGCTATGTTGCCCAGGCTGGCAACTCCTGAGCTCAATTTGCCTGCCTCAGCCTCCCAAAGTGCTGGGATTACAGGCATGAGCCACCACGCCTGGCCCAAAAGGTTATCTATCTTTAAAAGGATTGTCAATCTATTTTAAAATATGCTTAGCCACATGCCCTGATCTCTTACCTGTGCCTCTCTAAATACATATGGTCCTAACTCCTTCCGGTGTTCAATAATCTTTTGGGCTTGCTCTACTGGAATGTCAATTTGTAAAGCTGGTGGAATACTGGAATTAATAAAGCAGTTGATAATAGTCGTAATCTTCTTCTGAATGACAGACTCATCACAATGAGAATGGCACAAGTCCTGATCAGAATAAGGAAAGATAGAATGGTATATAATTAATGAACTATTAGAACACTTAATAGAACTGTATCAATACATGTTTCAACTAATATATACATTTCAACTTTAGGTCAAGAAGGCAGTGATATATTTCAAGGCTGTCTTTAAAAAATTATAGATTTTCTTTCTCTTGGATTTGAGGAACCTAAGACTTTGATACATGTACATGACATAAATACAGATTTCATATAATCCTGATCACTTGTTCCTCTAGGCAAAGGAATGACATTAGTATCTACTTTGACTCATTTAACAACCATATAATGAGGGCCTGTTATATACTAGACACTGAGCTGAGGCCCTACCCTTTTAAGGTTCAATCTTCACTGGAGAAGTGTGAGAACACATTACTCCAATTCTGGATAGTTAATACATGTTATGATAGAGGTATACATAGTATCCTAGGAGAACACTGAGAATAGGCACCTAACTCTGCCTACAGGTGGATATAAAAGCTTTCCTGTCCAGTCCTGCTTCTACACCAAGGTGATTTAGGCTCAAAAAGGGTAGTGGGCATGCTGGTTGTCAACAGGTGTGCCATTCTATGTCTTTTATTATCCATGCTGTGTAGTTACCCTATCGCATTATTCTCTTTATAGATAACCTAAAATTAATGATCATACATTAAAATGTGCCATTTAAAAAATTGTCAACATTTATTTTAGACACAGGGGGTACATGTGCAAGTTAGTTACATGGGAATATTGCATGATGCTGAGGTTTGGGGTACTGATCCTGTCACTTAGGTAGTGAACGTAGTACCCAACAGGTAGGTTTTCAACCCACCCTCCCCTCACTACCCCTTCTAGTAGTCAGTGGTGTCTATTATTCCCATATTTATGTCCATGTGTGCCCAATGTTTAGCTCACACTTATAAGTGAGAACATGTGGTTTTTGGTTTTCTTTTCCTGCACTAATTCTCTTAGGATAATGGCCTCCAGCTCCACCCACACTGCTGCAAAGGATATGATTTCATTTTTTATGGCTATGTAGTATTCCATGGTGTATATGTACCACATGTTCTTTATCCAGTCTACTACTGATGGGCACCTGGGTTGATTGCATGTCTTTTCTACTGTGAATAGTGCAGTGATGAACATATATGTACATTTATCTTTTTGGCAGAATTATTTATTCTCCTTGGGGTATACATACAGTAATGGGATGGCTGAGTCAAATGGTAGCTGTGTTTCAATTTCTTTGAGAAATCTCCAGACTGCTTTTCACATGGCTGGACTAATTTACATTCCCACCAATAGTGTGTAAGTGCCCCCTTTTCTCTGCAGCCTCACCAAGCAGCTGTTGTTTTCTGACTGTTTAATAATAGCCATTCTCATTGGTGTGAGATGGTATCTCTCTGTGGTTTTGATTTGCATTTCTCTGATGATTAGTGATGCTGAGCATTTCTTCGTATGTTTCTTGATTGGTCATTTATACACCTTTTGAGAAGTATCTGTTCATGTCCTTTGCCCAAAATGAGCTAGTTTTAAAGTCACAGGTATAGGACTATCATTTTTTTTTTTTAATAAAGAGGTAATTTCTCTTGAATTATGGCATTTCTCTGTCAAAGACATTGTTTTCCAAATCATCAGAAAGCAAACAACTTGGAAACTTCTCACTTTAGGCCCAGAAATGAACCAACATTTATTAAGTACCCAGTATATGCTGGGCTATAGCTCTCCTATGGATATTATGAAAGAAATAAAAATTCTGATGTCTTTCATGTAAAACTTTATATATAATTTGGTGTAAGTGTGAAAAAAACTTAATATAATGTTACATTGTGACAATTAGCACTTCATACTCAATTTAGCATCACCTTACAATAAAGCCTATTTAGGTCAGGTGTAGTGGCTTATGCCTGTAATCCCAAGAATTTGGGAGGCCGAGGCGAGCACATGGCTTGAGCCCAGGAGTTGCAGACTATCCTGGGCAACATGGTGAAACTCTATCTCTATAAAAATATACATAATATTAGCTGGGTGTGGTGGTGCATGCCTGTAGTCCCAGCTACTGGGGAGGCTGAGGTGGGAGGATTACCTGAGCCCAGGGAGGTCGACACTGCAGTGGGCCATGATCACACCACTGCACTCTTACTCTGGGCAACAGAGTAAGATGGTGTCTCAAAAAAAAGAAAAAAAAAGAAAAAGCCTATTTTATGTTATTCAATTAGCCTTCTAACTATGGAATATAAGGCTCATGAAATAAAACAAATTTGTGAAGCTACACAATTATAATTTTGAGCATTTGGACATAATTACAACTGATTTTTTTTTTCTAATTGTTCTGCCCTGTTGTGCCATTAGCTTAGTTAACTCTCACCTATTATTAAGGTCTCAGTTTAAGCATACTTTCCTCTAGTAAGCTTTCTGTGACTCTCAGTCCAGGAGAGACGTCCATCTCAGGTACTCCCATAGCATACCGTGCTTCTTCCCTTGTTGCACTAATCACACTCTTATAATTGTCTTGTCTACCACTCATCTGTCCTTCCTCTGACATTGTAAGCTCTAACAGGGTAGACTGTTTTGATCACAGTTGTATCCTCAGGATTTGGCCTGGCCCTTGGTAGGTGCTTAATAAATATTTGTTGGATAAATAAATCCTTCCAGTCTTTTCTTTATAGACACAAACACACACACGCACACACTTTAGATTAAACCATACTGATTTTTAGTAGCTAGTTTTTAAAAAAGATCAATGAGCAGAACATCTTTTCCCATCATTGATTATTCTCCTAGAACATTTTTAATGGGTAGAGAATGTTCTACTATATAGATACATCATAATTTAGTAACCAATGTCCTTGTTGTACAACTGGTTCTTTCCAACTTTTCACAATCCAGAGAAATGTTTGACTAAGATTGCTCCAGCCATCTCTTTGTATATTACCACAATCAATACTGAGAAGCAGCACAGCTTAGTGGTTAAGGGCATGGGCTTTAGCAATAGAATGACCTGATTCAAAGTCTAGCTCTACCAGTTAATTAGCTGTGTGATGTCGGGAATTTCTTAGCCTTTCTGTGCATTAGTTTCATCTGTGACCTCATGGGATTCTTGTGAAGAATAAATTCATTATTACATGAAAAGCATTAAGACAATATCTGGCACATAGTAAACACTTAATAAGAGTAAGCCTTATAAGAGTTAGCTTGGTTAGACTTTATCAAGTGGAATAAACGCCTTCCAGCTGGCAAAATCCCTCACAGCCCAATGCAAGTATCATCACTCTTGCTGAGACTTCACTGATCTATTGTCCCCCGACCTCATCATTCTCTCCTCTGCCCTAAAACTATACCTAGTCAGAACAAGGATAAGAGTCAACATTACTTCCTAATATTTGTTCTCATGGATGTTTTCCTGCCTGAAAGAGGGCAGTGTGTTGTATTCACCTTTTTATGCCTACAATCTAGCATAATGCCTGGCACATTCGATACTTAGTAAATGTTTGTTATATAAACAAATTTACTCCGATAGCTTGCTTTTTAATAGCTACCTAGTATTGTAAGTCTCTCATGCTATATTGTAGAAAAGACATTAAAATGGAGACCAAAATTTAAATGGAGGCCTTAAAGGAGAAAGTCATAAAACTAAGGGTTCACTGTGTATAAGTCTATAGCTGGTTTTTTAAAATACCTATTTTACAAAGTTTATCTCATTACCTCTTGTCCTAGCAGGGTTAGGCTTGTTCATATTTACATTAGGTTAAAGATAGTTCTGCCCACCCATAAGAAAAAATTACCTATTGAGGAAAACACATTCTACCTCCTTTCTAATTCCCAAAAAAGTTATTTTAATATTGCTCATGTGAAAGACTGTGAAAAAGCTTCTCTCAAAAATTTTTTTTACCAGCCTGGGCATCACAGGGAGACCCCATCTCTACAAAAAAATTCAAAATTAGCCAGGCATGGTGGTGCATGCCTGTACTCCCAGCTACTTGGGGGGCTGAGGTGGGAAGATCACTTGAGCCCAGGAGGTCAAGGCTGCAGTGAGCTGTCATTGTGCTACTGTACTCCAGTCTGGGCAACAAAGTGAGACCCTGTCTCAAAAATTTTGTTTTTTAATGTTACAGTCTCAGCTGAGAATAGTACAAAAACTGTTGATAACAGAAAAGGGTAGAAAACAGTTTTACTGTATGTTGAAAAAACTTAGAAATAAACTTTATTGAGCAACTACTAACTATATGTTAAGCAACTGTATTAGTGTCAGATAGTACATAGTACATAGGCCATTTGAAAGCATTATACTCCTAAATTGTTAATTTTTATTCCCCATGTTTACAATGGGATGGAATAGACTGCTTGCAAGGAAATGAGCCTGCTACCTCTGGGAGCATTTAAGCAAAGACTAAAATACCTTTCAGTATTTCTAGACATTTCTTTATTCAAGTCTAGACAACACAACAGGGAAAGTTCCTTCCTCCTCTTCAATGTGAAGATTATGTATGATTACACTCAACACTTAACCCTGAAAATAAACTGCCTTTGTACCTAACCATTTCTCTTTTACTTATTTTGTTAAGAATTTGGCTGTTCTTTTTCATCTCTAATTCTTTCTAATTCCTTTCTCTTCTCTATTGGTTTATTTATCCATAATCCAGTATCTTTGATTACTATTACTGTAAATATGGCTGGAGGGATTCTTACAAAGAGATTTTAGTTGTATGGATACACCAAATATAGATACTGTTAGGAAAAAATATGTACAATACATTTAGAGATGATTGATGTGTAGAAATATAGTTAAAACTCTCTTCAGGAAGGTTCTCATTAAATCATATGTACGTTAATATCTGGAAAAAACCTAATACAGGTTGAGCATCCCTTACCTAAAATGCTTGGGACCAGAAGTGTTTTAGATTTTGGATTCATTTTTAGTTTTGGAATATTTGTATTATACCTACTGGTTGAGCATTCCAAATCCAAAAATAAAAAATCTGAAATACTCCAAGGAGCATTTACTTTAAGTATCATGTTGGCACTCAAAAAGTTTCAGATTTTGGAGCATTTCAGGTTTCAGATTTTCAGACTTGGAATGCCCAACCTGTATTATCATTCCAGGGCTCACTCTTATTCTTCACTGTATAATAATAAATGTATCTAGAGATTAGACATAAACATCTCAATATTTATATACTGGTAGGAAAAAGATGGCAAAATTAGGATATCTTATACAAATCTTGTGCATAAAGTTAGTTGAAAATCTGACATTTTAATGCATTTCCTCCTCAAAACAGGTGGTTTTCTCCAGCTCCCAATACAATACCTTATATTTTTGTACTTCTTGCCAAAAGAGTAAACCATTTTCCAATAAATCTCCTTTTAGAGCCACAAAACGTTGAAATTGTCTTGAAGTAACTGGATTCAATAATGCTTTGCGAAAAGCAATGATTTCACAAGATGAAGAGATCCACTTACTCTCCACAGGCTGTCCAAAACAGAGAATATAGGAAATTGGCTCATTAATTAGGCTAACAATTACCAACTTCTATCTCCTGTAATTTTGCCTGTCGAAATGTGTGGCATGGGTACAATATTTTCCCCTGTTCCTTTCTCTTTTGTCTCCTTTATATTTTTATGGCTTCATTTTTAGGAGGTAGAGTGAAAAAGAAATGACTAGATGATTTAGACCATATGACTACATTGTTTAAAAATGTTAACAGTTATTACAGCTTGAGATTATGGTGAAAAACTACTTTTTAGTACATTGTATGAGTTCTGTGCTTAAACAGAACAAAGTAATCATAATGTTATGATTATATGTTATTACATTATTTATTTTATTGCATATGTTATATATTAATATATAATTCTCTTGCTTTTTAAAAAGTAAAAGTAGTTAACATTTATTTTTCATTTTTAAGAAAAAATTATCAATTGATTCTATAAGTTAAATAATTTACTATAGCGCTTCACTATAATTTTATCCTGAAAATATTATATTTTTAGACGAGACATCTTTTTATTATGTTAATAATGACTAAAAATAATGATAACAAATAATGATTATTAATAAATTATTTTATTAAAATTCCTTTGACTGACTGTTTACTTTACATAACATGAAAGCCAGAAGCACCCATGGCATTTTAGTAACACCTAAAGGTATTTTTATCAACATTTATTATATATCTTTACAATTTGGAAATATAAAATATCTACTTATTTTATTTTACCCATTTAAAATCACATATTCAACCCCATTTAGCCTTTCAGATTGAAAACATAAGAAATCGATTTTATTGAATTCACTAAATAGATTTTAATATTTAAGTTCCCCAAAGTTGATTTTTAGCTTACAATCATGCAAGGAAGTATCATTCCAAAGACAACAGTTTAGATGGATTTAGCAACACATAAAATAAATTCCTTGAAACAAATAATATGTGACCATCAATTTAAGTGTTTAGAGAGTTACATTTTTTTAAAAGTGCCATGGTAACACAAAGGAAGGAGTAACTAATTCTGCCTGGAGGTGTAAAACCTTTACAGAGAAGGGCCTTGAGGATGACATCTGAGTTGGAAACTGAAAAGTGAAGGCAACTCCAGGCAGTCTAGATGAATGGTGGTGCCATTAACCCAGATAAAGTGAATAGAAGTGAATAGATGTCACTATTTTAGTGAGACATATGTCACGTTCTCTGGACAAAAAGTTAAGACCCCCACCATATGGCCCATATTAAAATTATAGCCCTACAAATAGGAACAGCTATGTATTAGACTGTGATGTTTATTTAAAATCCACTCAGCAAATAATATTTTAAGATCTGCTTAAGATACTAAAACTTAGAAATTTAACTAAAACCTGTAATTTAAACAAAGTAATAAAATATACGTAATAAATAATTATATACAAATAATTCCATTCCATGTAATATTTCAATCAAAACTATAGCAAAAAACAAACATTAAAAAAGTTTATTTCTTTTCAAGAGGAAAATACACAAAAGAACATACTAACAGATACATACATTCCTCTAATATTCAAATAAACATCCATTTTTGTTAGTTAGCAGAGGGTCACCTAGGTCTAGTTGGACATTTTATTAGGACCTGCAGAAGGATAAGTACACATAAACTTGTAAGTTCAAAAGGAAGACTATGTTTATCATGCATGTTACAAAGCAAAATAGGCCATTTCTAGCCAGGTATTATATTGTAGTGGTTTTAAGTCATCAAAATGATAGTTATCTTAATTCTTTTAAAGCTAAAATTCTATCTTTCTGCTTTTAATATTTTTATTTCTATTTCAATTTGATTTGATTTTTTATGTGTGCTCCTGCTCGGCAAAGTGCCCTTGTGAGGATGCCTGAGAGCAGTGTACAGTTATGATTAAAACGCAGTTCTAAATAGAAGGGATAATGTACCAGGCGTGATGGCTCATGCCTGTAATCCTAGCAGTTTGGAAGGCCAAGATGGGCAGATTGCCTGAGCTCAGGGGTTCAAAACCAGCCTGGGCAACACGATAAAAACCCGTGTACACTACAAATGCAAAAAATAAGCCAGGTGTGGTGATGCGTGCCTGTAATCCCAACTACTGGGGAGGCTGAGGCATGAGACTTGCTTGAACCTGGGAGGCAGAGGTTGCAGTGAGCTGAGATTGTGCCACTTTATTCCAACCTGGGAGACAGAGCAAGACTCTGTCAATCGATAGATAGATAGATAGATAGATAGATAGATAGATAGATAGATAGACAGGCAGATAAATGAAAGTCACAATGTAAGACAATTTAACCTGCTGATTCTGCTGCATGCTGCTCATTTTTTGTGTAATTCACTCTCAATAATAAACTATCACATGTTGGAAGGCACAGCTTGTCTCAGTAAATCCATGACATGCAGAATAAAGAAAAATACATACTTAAGGCAATCACACACTTCTAAGGTTAAGCAGGTCAAGGATCTCTTTAAGAATAGAGCTCCTTATTCAGGAGGTGAACACAGGAGGATCACTTGAGCCCAGGAGTTAGATGTGATAACGAGCTATGATCATACTATTGCACTCCGGCCTGGGCAACACAGCAAGACCCAAATAATATTAATAATAAGTTTTTTAAAAAGAACAGAGCTCTGAATTCCAAGGGCCGATGGGAAGCCTGTAGCAGGGGACTCTGGCCTTGTGGAGGAACCCTGTTTCCCTTTCATTCCCCTGCCTTTTCACCCAGTAAAACCCAGCTTTATTCACCCTTTAAACCGTCTCCAAGCCTAAATTTTCCTGGCTGAGGGACGGACAAGAACCCAGTCTTTAGCTGAACGAAGGAAAAGTCCTGCAACATTCTTGGCATACAACCTGGGGGCTCTTGAAGAGATGTATCAGAATTCCACAATGCATCTGGTTCTTGGGCAAGTCACTGAAATGTGGGTCAGATGTTGAAAGCTGCTGTACTACGATGTGAAAATTAAGCCCACTGTAGCTCAACAAGGCCTACTGCCTCTAGACTCCACCTCTGTAGGCAGGGCATAACTGAACAAAAGGCAGGAGACAATTTCTGCAGACTTAAACGTTTGAAGAGAGCAGTGGTTCTTCCAGCACAGCATTTGATCTCTGAGAATGGACAGATTGTCTCCTCAAGTGGGTCCCTGACCCCTGTGTAGCCTAACTGGGAGGTGTCTACGTGGTATGGGCCAACAAATACCTCATATAGGCGGCTGCCCCCTCTGGGACGAAGCTTCCAGAGGAAGGATCAGGCAGCAATATTTGCTGTTCTGCAATATTTGCTCTTCTGCAGCCTCTGCTGGTGATACCCAGGCAAACAGGGTCTGGAGTGGAACTCCAACAAACTACAACAGACCTGCAGCTGAGGGACCTGACTGTTAGAAGGAAAACTAACAAGCAGAAAGGAACAGCATTAACATCAACAAAAAGGACATCCACACCAAAACCCCATCTGTAGGTCACCATCATCAAAGACCAAAGGTAGATAAAACCACAAAGATAGGGAGAAACCAGAGCGGAAAAGCTGAAAATTCTAAAAATCAGAGCATCTCTTCTCCTCCAAAGGATTACAGCTCCTCATCAGCAACAGAACAAACCAGGATGGAGAATGACTTTGACAAGCTGACAGAAGTAGGCTTCAGAAGGTCAGTAATAACAGATTTCTCTGAGCTAAAGGAGGATGTTGGAACCCATCACAAGGAAGGTAAAAACCTTGAAAAAAGATTAGACGAATGGCCAACTAGAATAAACAGTGTAGAGAAGACCTTAAATGACCTGATGGAGCTGAAAACCATGGCATGAGAACTTCGTGATGCATGCACAAGTTTCAATAGTGAATTCAATCAAGTGGAAGAAAGGGTATCTGTGATTGAAGATCAAATTAATGAAATAAAGCGAGAAGACAAGATTAGAGAAAAAAGAGTAAAAAGAAATGAACAAAGCCTCTAAGAAATATGGGACTATGTGAAAAGAGCAAATCTACATTTGATTGGTGTACTTGAAAGTGATGGGGAGAATGGAACCAAGTTGGAAAACACTCTTCAGGATATTATCCAGGAGAACTCCCCCAACCTAGAAAGGCAGGCCAACATTCAAATTCAGGAAATACAGAGAACACCACAAAGATAGTCCTCGAGAAGAGCAACCCCAAGACATAATTGTCAGATTTGCCAAGATTGAAATGAAGGAAAAAAAGTGTTAAGGGCAGCCAGAGAGAAAGGTCGAGTTACCCACAAAGGGAAGCCCATCAGACTAACAGCAGATCTCTTAGAAGAAACCCTACAAGCCAGAAGAGAGTGGAGGCCAATATTCAACATTCTTAAAGAAAAGAATTTTCAACCCAGAATTTCATATCCAGCCAAACTAAGCTTCATAAGTGAAGGAGAAATAAAATCCTTTACAGACAAGCAAATGCTGAGAGATTTTGTCACCACCAGGCCTGCCTGACAAGAGCTCCTGAAGGAAGCACTAAACATGGAAAGAAACAACCGGTACCAGCCACCATGAAAACATGCCAAATAGTAAAGACCACTGATGCTATGAAGAAACTGCATCAATTAATGGGCAAAATAACCAGTGAACATCATAATGACAGGATCAACTTCACACATAACAATATTAACCTTAAATGTAAATGGGCTAAATGCCCCCAGAAAAAGACACAAACTGGCAAATTGGATAAAGAGTCAAGATCCATCAGTGTGCTGTATTCAGGAGACCCATCTCATGTGCAAAGACGCACAAAGGCTCAAAATAAAGGGATGGAGGAAGATCTATCAAGCAAATGGAAAGCAAAAAAAGTAGGGGTCGCAATCGTAGTCTCTGATAAAACAGACTTTAAACCATCAAAGATCAAAAGAGACAAAGAAGGTCATTACATAATGGTAAAGGGATCAATTTAACAAGAAGAGCTAACTATCCTAAATATATATGCACCCAACACAGGAGCACCCAGATTCATAAAGTAAGTCCTTAGAGACCTACAAAGAGACTTAGACTCCCACACAATAATAATGGGAGACTTTAACACCCCACTATCAATATTAGAGAGATCAATGAGACAGAAGGTTAGCAAGGATATCCAGGACCAGAACTCAGCTCTGCAACAACCAGACCTAATAGACATCTACAGAACTCTTTGCCCCAAATCAACGGAATATACATTATTCTCAGCACCACATCACACTTATTCTAAAACTGACCACCTAATTGGAAGTAAAGCACTCCTCAGCAAATGTAGAAGAACAGAAATCACAACAAACTGTCTCTCAGATCACAATGCAATCAAACTAGAACTCAGGATTAAGAAACTCACTCAAAACCACACAACTACATGGAAACTGAACAACTTGCTCCTGAATGACTACTGGGTAAATAATGAAATGAAGGCAGAATAAAGATGTTCTTTGAAACCAATAAGAATAAAGACACAATGTACCAGAATCTCTGGGACACATTTAAAGCAGTATGTAGAGGGAAATTTATAGTACTAAATGCCCACAAGAGAAACCAGGAAAGATCTAAAACTGACACCTAACATCACAATTAAAAGAACTAGAGAAGCACGAGCAAACAAATTCAAAAGCTACCAGAAGGCAAGAAACAACTAAGATCAGAGCAGAACTGAAAGAGATAGAGACAGAAAAAACCCTTCAAAAAAATCAATGAATCCAGGAGCTAGTTTTTTGAAAAGATCAACAAAATTGATAGACTGCTAACAAGACTAATAAAGAAAAGAGAGAAGAATCAGATGCAATAAAAATGATAAAGGGGATATCACCACCAATCCCACAGAAATACAAACCACCACGAGAGAACTCTATAAACACCTCTGTGCAAATGAACTAGGAAACCTAGAAGAAATGGATAAATTCCTGGACACATACACTCTCTCAAGACTAAACCAGGAAGAAGTTAAATCCCTGAACAGACCAATAACAGGCTCTGAAATTGAGGCAATAATTAATAGCCTACCAACCAAAAAAAGTCCAGGACCAGACGGATTCACAGCCGAATTCTACCAGAGGTACAAAGAGGAGTTGTACCATTCCTTCTGAAACTATTCCAATCAATAGAAAAAGAGGGAATCCTCCCTAACCCATTTCATGAGGCCAACATCATCCTGATACCAAAGCCTGGCAGAGACACAACAAAAAAAGAGAATTTTAGACCAATATCCCTGATGAACATCAATGCAAAAACCCTCAATAAATTACTGGCAAATCAAATCTAATAGCACATCAAAAAGCTTATCTACCATGAACAAGTCTGCTTCATACATGGGATGCAAGACTGGTTCAACATATGCAAATCAATAAACATAATCCATCATATAAACAGAATGAATGACAAAAAACAGATGATTATCTCAATAGATGCAGAAAAGGCCTTCAACAAAATCCAACAGCTTTTCATGCTAAAAACTCTCAGTAAACTAGTTATTGATGGAATGTATCTCAAAATAATAAGAGCTATTTATGACAAACCCACAGCCAATATCATACTGAATGGGCAAAAACTGGAAGCATTCCCTTTGAAAACCGGCACAAGAAAAGGATGCCCTCTCTCACCACTCCTATTCAACTAGTGTTAGAAGTTCTGGCTAGGGCAATCAGGCAAGAGAAAGAAATAAAGGGTATTCAATCAGCAAATGAGGAAGTCAAATTGTCCTTGTTTGCAGATGACATGATTGTGTATTTAGAAAACCCCATCGTCTCAGCCCAAAATCTCCTTAAGCTGATAAGCAACTTCAGCAAAGTCTAAGGATACAAAATCAAGGTGCAAAAATCACAAGTATTCCTATACAATATTAACAGACAGAGTACCAAATCATGAGTGAATTCCCATTCACAATTGCTACACAGAGAATAAAATACCTATGAATCCAACTTACAAGGGATCTGAAGGACCTCTTAAAGCAGAACTACAAACCACTGCTAAACGAAATAAAAGAGGACACAAACAAATGGAAGAATATTCCATGCTCATGGATAGGAAGAATCAATATCGTGAAAATGGCCATACTGCACAAAGTACTCTGTAGATTCAATGCCATCCCCATCAAGCTACCAATGACTTTCTTCACAGAATTAGAAAAAAACTACTTTAAAGTTCATATGGAACCAAAAAAGAGCCCATATTGCCAAGACAATCCTAAGCCAAAAGAACAAAGTTGGAGGCATCACACTACCTGACTTCAAACTATACTACAAGGCTACAGTAACCAAAACAGCATGGTACTGGTACCAAAAAAGATATATAGACCAATGGAACAGAACAGAGCGCTCAGAAATAACACCACACATCTACAACCATCTGATCTTTGACAAACCTGACAAAAACAAGAAATGAAGAAAGGATTCCCTATTTAATAAATGGTGCTGGGAAAACTGGCTAGCCATATGTAAAAAGCTGAAACTGAATCCCCTCCTTATACCTTATACAAAAATTAATTCAAGATGGATTCAAGACTTAAATGTTAGACCTAAAACCATGTAAATGCTAGAATAAAACATATGCAATACCATTCAGGACATAGGCATGGGCAAGGACTTGATGACTAAAATACCAAAAGCAATGGTAATGAAAGTCAAAATAGACAAATGGGATCTAATTAAACTAAAGAGCTTCTGCACGGCAAAAGAAACTACCATCAGAGTGAATAGGCAACCTACAGAATGGGAGAAAATTTTTGCAATCTGTCCATCTGACAAAGGTTAATATCCAGAATCTACAAGAGCTCAAACAAATTTACAAAAAAAAAAAAAAAAAAAAAACATCAAAAAGTGGGCAAAGGATATGAACAGACACTTCTCAAAAGAAGACATTTATGCAGGCAACAGACACATGAAAAAAATGCTCATCATCACTGGTCATCAGAGAAATGCAAATCAAAACCATAATGAGATACCATCTCACGCCAGTTAGAATGGCAATCATTAAAAAGTCAGGAAACAACAGATGCTGGAGAGGATGTGGAGAAATAGGAACATTTTTACACTGTTGGTGAGAGTGTAAATTGGTTAGACCACTGTGGAAGACAGTGTGGTGATTGCTCAAGGATCTAGAACTAGAAATACCATTTGACCCAGTCATCCCATTACTGGGTATATACCCAAAGGATTATAAATCATGCTGCTATAAAGACACATGCACACGTATATTTATTGTGGCACCCTGCGCAACAGCAAAGACTTGGAACCAACCCAAATGTTCATCAATGATAGACTGGATCAAGAAAATGTGGCACATATACACCATGGAATACTATGCAGCCATAAAAAAGGATGAGTTCATGTCCTTTGCAGGGACATGGATGAAGCTGGAAACCATCATTCTCAACAGACTATCACAAGGACAGAAAACCAAACACTGCATGTTCTCACTCATAGGTAGGAATTGAACAATGCAATCACTTTGACACAGAGAGGGGAACATCACACACTGGGGCCTGTTGGGGAGTGGGAGGCTGGGGGAGGAGTAGCATTAGGAGAAATAACTAATGTAAATGATGAGTTGATGGGGACAGCAAACCAACATGGTACCTCAAACCTGCACATTGTGCACATGTACCCTACAACTTAAAGTATATATAAAAAAAAGAACAGAGTTCTGATTGAGTCACATTTTCCTCCAAATTTCATTCACCTATTAAAAACAGTATCAGTGCTCAGTTGTCAGTTTAGGAAACAGTATGTCTTCAGCGAGGATTTTTGAAGAAGAAGGGGAAAGAAAAACAATACTTTGACAGAGCAAAACTTACAAGAGGAAAAATATAAGAAACATTACTTGCCTTCCAGATCCCGATTTTCTTTTCAGGTTTCTGTAGTAAGAGCTCTTCTGCTATGTCTTTCATCTGTACCTGAAAGCAAAACCAATTTTTTTATCCCAGTAATTCAGACTAAAGGTTTGAAATCATTTACTAATTAAGTAGCTTAAAAAATGAGATAAAGGTTAACTTGGATAAGAGATAGTGAAGTTTAGGAGAAAGAGGATAAAACTTAAAACTGGAAGCCCTGTGGTCAGATACCAAATTTTTCTGAGCACTGTATTCTCATCTGTAAAACAGATAACAATAGCCAATTGTTATCGCCCCAAATGATGATAGTTTCACTTGAGCTCACATGAAAACTGAAGCTGGAAAGACAGTTATAACTTCTCAGACTTTTTAGCTATTTTCTAGCCATATACTTTCACAACTAATTTTAAAAGAGTACTAAAAGTTACTTAACACGGAAATATAGTAGATATTTCTTGGGGTTATTGTCTATTCATATTATTTCCCCCTTCTTGGAAACCACTCATAACAAATCTGTGCTGTTGACTCTATCTCCCTGTCCATAGCAGATAGATCCAGAAGCAGATCTAGAGAGATAAGGACTAGAATCACTGGGGCTAAGTCTTTTTGACAGACAGAGCCAGGAGAAAAGATCTGAGAATTATTGCTGGGTTCCTACGGCTGTTCTGGCCTAGATCTTTTCTAAAGCTTGGGCGTCAACTCTTAAGTGTGTGAGATGTCCCAGCACCATTTTAGAATAAATCGTCACCCCTCCTTTTTGTCTTTGGTTCAAGGTTTTCAAAATCAGTTTATTTTTCTGGCCACCCAAAGAATGCTAAGTCAAGAAATTACTATGCATTACAATAAAATTACAGCGATAAACATAATGAGGAAATGCGGTAAATAATATTAGCAAGCCAGATGTCCTTTTACTTGGCTTTGGATAGAGAATTGGAGTTAGCCTGAAGAAAGAGAATGAGGAGATTTGAGTTTTCCCAAAGCTTATTTCCAGAAACATTTTGCCTAAAGTCAATCCTTCTTCTTCATACTATAAATTCTGTCTTCCCAACTGTACTGTGTTTTCCGTAAGTTGCTCAGCTAAAGTGACTAAGGGTATTTCCAAATAAGTAGGCCACAAAGTGTTTGAGAAACTGAATATAGAAGGAAGCTTTTCGGTTCTTCCTGATTAGTATTAATGGCACGTGGCTTTGCATACTAAAGTCCAAAATTACGTGTTTTCTGACCTCTGTGTTATTTTTATAAAGATCAAGTTTGCCTGAAACCTAAAAACAAGGTATGCTAATGACATTTTAAATTATCAAAGAAATACTTCTTATAAAATAAAAACAAGACAAAGCAAAGACAAACCCACTTTACAAAATAAAAAGTAAAAATCCTCACTCCCCAAACCCATTCCCAGGAGGCATAGATATTTTTCTGTCATAAGCATAAATGGATGGATGGATGGATAGATACGCATAGACAGAGATGTAAGTAATCGTAATGGGATTATCTTCTATATATTGTTCTGCATCCTCCTTGTTTTGTTCAATAAATGACATCTTTCATATAGTACATGTGGAAATCTCATATCTCATTTGGTAAGGAAATCTGCATATTTTTCCATCGTACAGAATTATCATAACTCATCTAATTCTTCCCCCATTTGATACTGCAATGAATATCCTTGTATAACCTTGTCCATTTGTGTGAGGACTTAATAATATTAAAAATAACAACTATATTAATAGATAAGATTTGAGTGTTTGCCATGTGCCAGGCACAATTCTAAGACACTAAGCACATGTTAATTTCACTTCATTTTTCAGAGCAACCTCACTAAGTAATTACTATGACCAACTCGATTTTTCAAATGAGGAAACAATTTATGAAAGTTAAAGGTGGTACAACTAATATGTGGCAGTGTTGAGATTAAAACTTGGCAGTCAGAGCTGGGCACTGTGACACTTGCCTATGGTCCCAGCAATTCAGAGACTGAGGCAGGAAGATTGATTGAGCCCCAGTGGTTCAAAGCTGTAGTGCACCATGATTGTGCCTGTGAATAGCCACTGTACTCTAGTTTGGACACTGAGACAACAGGGTGACCCCTGACTCTCAAACGAAAAACCAAAAACTTGGGAAATTTGACTCCATGCTTCTTTTTAAAAATTTATTATTATTATTGTTATTTTAGAGACAAGGTTTCACTCTGTCACCCAGGCTAGAGTGCACTGATGTGATCATAGCTCACTGTAGCCTTGATCTCCTAGACTCAAGCAATCCTCCTGCTTCAGCCTTCCAAATAGCTGGGACTACAGGTGCATGCCACCACACGTGGCTGACTCCATACTTCAAACCACTCTCAACAGGAGTACAATGACTAAGGTCTGGCATAGCATCTCACACCTGTAATCCCAGCACTTTGGGAGGCCAAGGCAGGAGGACTGCTCGAGCCTAGGAGTTTGAGACCAGCCTGGGCACATAGCAAAACTCCATCTCTTCCAAAAAAAAAAAAAAAAATGTTTTTTAATTAGCTAGGCATGGTAAAGCATGCCTGTAGTCTCAGCTACTTGGAAGACTGAGGTGGGAGTATTGCTTGAGCACAGGAGTCCAAGGCTGCAGTGAGCTAGGATCACACTGCTGTACTTCAGACTGGGTGACAGAGAGAACCCATTCCTTAAAAAAAAAAAAAAATACAATGGCTGGGTCTCCAGGTATGCACATTTGAAGTTTTGAGAGGTACTGACAACTGCTTTCAAAAGATTATACTAATTTATATACCTTTATCTTTTGACGTGCTGCAAACTGTTCACTTGCAAGAAACAATGGCAGCCATACATTTTCTAGCCTATTTTGGACATGCTTCTGGATTTCAACTACAACAGGTGCATCAAGCTGCTCATGAAGAATCTTCCCCCAGCCACCACTTAAATGCATTACCTAAGAAAATTAAAATGGAAACAGAAACTATTGTGCTTTTTAAAAGAAACACTAATAGTAATTAATTCATTCATTCACTACAAAACCATTTGCTGCATCCTGAGGGGTGCCAATTTTCATTTTCTGTAAAACATCTCCTGGCTATACTGAGTAGAAATTCCCCTAAAATCAGACAGACAATTGTGGTGTATGTGGTGGTTGTTTTAGATGTATGATTTGTGCTTACTTATGATATATCAAAAAGAACACAGAAGTGGGATTTTTATCCTGTGTGACCACAGCAATGGCATTTTTCTCTCCATGGACTCAGTATCTCCAACTGAAAAATGAGGACATTAATCTATTAGTTTTCTAATATCCTATGAATCTGTGATTCTAGTCAAATTGACCCATTTAAGAATTTTCTTCTGTGGATGAGGAAAATGTGTTAGTTAAAAGACAACCTTGACTCAGATATTATAAATATGTATATTACCAACAAATGTTGGGTTGGAGATAGGATGATGGCAGCTGTAGTGCACTATGCACCTAGAACAGTGCAGCTGTAGCGATAGCAATGTAGGGCTTTTCCAACAACCTCTAAGCAGAAAACAGAGGCAACAGGAAGAAGAAAAAGGTCATGTTTTATAGACAATAAGTACCATTTGTGAAACACAATTTCTTTGTGATCTAAATTTTCCTTCTGCTTAACTATTGGCTTCAACAAGCTACTAATGGCTTTTTCCTGCCATAACTCATTCTGGTTTCTCCCTGTTTCTGTGTACATACCACTCAAAATTTCTGGATGACTCAGTGGAACAACTGCCCTCTTCTTAGTTCTCCTTTGAGCAATAATATTAATATAATACCCTACTAATACTATTGTTTTATGTAAAAACAAAAAGGAAATCCTCTTCTTAGTCCTCCTTTAATAATATCAATTAAATAATATCAACACTAATATTGTTTCTGCATAAAAAAAGAAAAAGAAAAAAAAAGACTACCTTGCTAATCAAAGAGCAAATTGGCTGCACAACTGAAATCTGGACTAGCAAGATCTTTGTAAAACAATGTGATGCAGACATCCTTAAGTATAAAATACATTTTAAAAGTAATGACAAAGACAAAGAAGGATCATTGGGAAAACTCCTCTGTAGTAAGCACATCCATTTGCTATGATAGCAATGGGCGACTTTCACTGACTTGGATTCTCAGCATGTTGTGTGTACTATGGAGGATTCACACAGTAGCATGAGATACCATGAAACCTCACGCAATGGAGCGCAAGCCAAGTAGAAAACAAATGCTTTCCATGTGTTTATTTCATACTTGTGCTTATTGAGACACCCAACCACTTTTGCTAATGTGTCCCAGATTTGTATCTCAAGGAACTAAGGACAAAGCATTTTTGTCAAAGTTGCTTAATCCTAGAATTCTTGCTCCTTCTCACTCCCAAAGACTTCTGCTAATTTCTCCTGCACCCCAAAGATCTAGCTTTTAAATTTGGTATGTCTTATTTGTGAAACTCTCTGAGTTTTTCTTTAATTTACGGAATTCAGCATTAATCTGAAATTTTTATTTTAGTAATATATGCCATTAGAATATGCATTCTTATAAACTACCAAACAAAAAAATCATAAGCTATATACATTACATCTTTAGGCATGAATGTAATACTAACAAACTTCAAACTAAATAAATTATAATAATTGTTTATATTTCAAAAGTATAAAAATTGAGTCATATTTCACGAGCAGTGTTACATGAACACAAACCTACTGCTGAATCCCAATTATATATATACATATATTTTGAGACACGGTCTCACTCACTCTGTTATCCAGTCTGGAGTGCAGGGGCACAATCTCCACTCACTGCAACCTCTGCCTCCTGGGTTTAAGGGATTCTCCTGTCTTAGACTCCTGAGTAGCTGGGATTACAGGTGTGTGCCACCACACCCGGCTAAGTTTTGTATTTTTGGTAGAGACAGGGTTTCACCATGTTGGTCAGGCTGGTCTCGAACTCCTGACCTCAAACAATCTACCTGTCTTGGCCTCCCAAAGTGCTGGGATTACAGGCATAAGCCACCGCACCCAGCCCAATCTTATACTGTTGCTGTCAATCTAATGACACTGTAGTTATTTAGTTATTAATAAATTGTGATTAAGGCCATAGGACTTCGGTCCAACAAAATGCTCAAACTGTCCTGGTCAATAAAAATAATTTCTGGGAAAAATACAATTGTAAGGAGGATTTTCTTTTTTTTCTTTTATAACATTTGTTCAAGGTTCCATAGTAAAGAGGATTTTCAAAGATCAATTATATTTGGAATAACATCAGTTCAGAGAAGAATGGAAAAGTGGTAGAGATTTGACTTAATGGTTGATAACAGCTGTTTTCCTACATGTTGACAGGTGCAGGGAGTTCGTCCATCTTCTTCACCACTTTATCTTGAGCACCTAGAAGAGTCTGGCATAGTGAAGGCACTCAAATTTGTTGGATGAGTCAATGAGTAGGTGAATAAAAGTTATTTTATTCTATAAACTATTTTTTAGAGTAACATTTTTATATTATATAATATTTGAGTATTAAAGACATTTAATGTATAGATGCTCATAAATACCTAAATAAATATCAAAGGTCTCTAACACATTAGTCATAAGCAAAAGAAAATAAAATAAGAGACTTTCAGGTTGTTGGCAAAAATAGAAATAAAATACCGGTTTTCAAACATCAATTTAAAAAATAGGTTTGCATGTTGATACCTGGTTCTGCTGATACAGAGAAGCTGGACTGTTGGGTCCAAAGAAATATTTTTTATTAAGGTATTTGTTTTTAATATATATAGATTTTGCCTCCCTTTGATTTCGATCTCTGTAAGTTATTCTCCGGAGCTGCTCAATGTCTGTCCAGCACATAAGATCCATGCTAAAATGAAAACAAAAACAATGTATAGGTCTTCATATTTATTTCTCTAAATTCCAGCAAACACCCGATTGTTGTTTTGGCAGAACTTAGAAAGTGGCTGTTTTGACTAGTTGCATTAGATCATGGAAATAATGAACCCAATATTCTATCTCTGATCCCTTTCTAGGCTAGTTAGCTTGACTCCATTACACTCCTAATCCTGGCTAAATATATGAATGATGACAAAGGAATATTAGAATCAGAAAAAAAAACTATCACCATTATTGGTGGGATCTCAGAGTTCTTTCATTAATTTCATCAATTTCAAAAATAAGAAAATTTCCACATATGTCATGTCATTTGACAAAAGGTCAGATTTAGAATAATCCTCATCTTAATGGGTACCAAAAAATAGAAAGCATGAATAAGGGCCAGGCACAATGGCTCACGCCTGTAATCCCAGCACTTTGGGAGGCCAAGGCAGGCAGGCAGATCACTTTAAGTCAGGAGTTTGAGACCAGCCTGACCAACATGGCAAAATCCCATCTCTACTAAAAATACAAAAATTAGCTGGACGTGGTGGCACATGCCCATAATCCCAGCTACTGCAGAGGCTGAGGCATGCGAAACACTTGAACCCGGGAGACGGAGGCTGCAGTGAACTGGGATCATGCCACTTCAGCCTCGGTGACAGAGTTAGACCCTGTCTCAAAAAAGAAAAAAAAAAAAAAAAAAGAATGAATAAGACCTACTATTTGATAGCACAATAGGATGACTATAGTCAATAATAACTTAATTGTACAATTTAAAATAACTTAAAGTATAACTAGATTGTTTGTAACTCAAAGGATAAATGCTTGAGGGGATGGATACCCCATTCTCCATGATGTACTTATTTCACACTGCATGCCTGTATCAGAACATCTCATGTACCCCATAAATATATACATGTACTACGTAGCCACAAAAATTTTAAAAATTAACAGATGAAAAATAAAAAGATAGAAAAATCCTCATTACAATGAAGGGAAATCATATATAGTGAAATTTGGCTCTCAGATCTAATCAGTTTCTGTTACTAGGGAGAATATTAAAAAGAAAAAAATGCATTCAATACTTCAGTTTATATTAGACAAATATGTTATAAGGTTCCAAGATTCTGGGTAAAACTACAATGTTTCATTTATATATCAGTTAATAAAAATTATAAAATATTATAATTTCAATATCTCAATGAAATATAAAAAGGACACTTTCCAGAAATAGTAATTAAAATACCAGTCTAGAGAAATGTAAAAGAAATAAACAGTAGAAAAGAGAAAAAATAAAGCACATTGGTATTTTAATTTAGCCAATGCTAAAAATATCAACATTATGTAACCACTTAAAAGAACAATGTGGAGGTTGCTACAAACAAAATGCACTCCATCTTTAAAAAGTTACCCATACAGATTTCAGATGATCATGTTTGTCCGTTTTTATTGACATGGGTAAAATCTGTTATAGCACTAAATCACTTTTATAATATGTTGAATCAAAACTAGTAGCTTAGAAAAATGTTTTCAGTGAGAAATACATGGTTATGTCCCTTACCTTGAAGAATGAGTCTCAAGAAACTGACGGAAATGTTCAAACTCCAGTTTGTTATTAAGCAGATCACTAAACTTAAAATGCTTGTATTCTGCAGGAACATTATCCCAATATTCTGTTCGTTTAGAGACGTTAGAGAGTGATAAAATGCCACTTCCAATTTCACAAGTGGTATCCTGGTGAAATAGTACTTTTCAGAAAAAAATATCTTAAACACAATAAATTGTTTACAATTTTAAGTAGAGAAACTGAAAGAAAAATTAACCATTCAGCCAAGGCCATTTAACAATTCAATGGTAGAAGTGGGTAAAGACTTTAGAATCTTGTAAAGAACCTGGTTCAGATTCTAACAATCTGGATAAAGAATTTGGTTCAGATTCTAACGTATCAAATTCTGTTCTGTTTATTTTCATTCCATTCCCTTCTTTTCATAAATATTTAGTAAATATTTACTACACAAAGCACTTGCTTATAAATTAACTTTAATATATTTTTCTAAGTACAGAAGTAACATGCCTTTTGTAATAAGAAAATAAAAATCATACATAATACTACCATTCAAAAATAACCATCATTAACATTTTTAATATAGCCTTCCAGTCTTACTTATGTATATACATGTAGTTTATAAAAAATGAAGAAAAGTATAAATATAAAAATTAAAAATTAAAATTAAAAATTAAAAATGAAGATTAGATACTATGATGGTTGCATAGTTCAGCAGATTGAATTTATGAAGAGATTTACAATGTCTGATGTAGTTTTAAAATATAAAGATAGGATTATGCACCTATTTATAGTTTTGTGACCTGGTTCTTTTTCTTAACAATGTTGATCATAAACATAAGACATTCTTTTATAACATCATATTTAAAAGTTATAGAGTAATACAAGTTACTTATCTAATAATACATCCTTCAAATATAATATTAAAATATAAATATAATCACCTTCATATAAAAGTTAATTTTTAGATAATTTTATGACATATCATGTTTTATGAACAGTTTATAAGAACGAAAGGGCAAAGGGGAAAAGAGGCTTATTCTTTGAAAGGCCCTTCCTTATACAATTCCTTACATAACTAATTCATTTCCCTATTTGTTTTTATAAAGGATCCATGAGATAAGCTACCAATGTTTTAAAAATTAATTTTCCTTATGTAGAAGGAGTGTGGATAGTGTTATAAAGTTTAGTTTATAGAGTTTACAGTACAACCTTATATCATGCTACCTTTATGGATTTTTATGTATCCTTTGCAACATAGTATTAGTGTATCAAATAGAGAACTTCTGGATAAGAATAAAAATTTCAGATAGGCACAAAGAAAAAAGGTTTAAAAAAATCACTTGAAACCTTACCACTCAGAGTTATCTATCTTTAATATTTCGGTGAGTGTCTTTTCAGATATTTCTTTTTATACATATGGATACATGCAGAAACACATATATAATTTTACATAAACAGGATCATATCATACCAGTGTTTCTGTTACAAAAATTTTAATATATCTTAAACATTTTCCAGGTCAATTAACTGTCATTTTTATGTAGATGCATAAATTTAATTTTATGGCTTTAAGGATTTATTATGTTTACTTAGCCAATCCAAAAGATGCAACTTTATGAATCAAAGTAACACTTTAATATCCTAGTCAATCCTATGATCTTTTTACCATCTTTCTAAATTCTTTCCCATATTTTTTCTTTATTGATTTTCCTATTGCTGTCATGCAACAGTTTCTTTTCTGTTTAGAAAACTTAATTTAACTCCTTTGTAACCTGACAACAAATAGAAAGAGCAGCTGCCATATAGAAAATAACTAATAACATTCAAAGGAATATAACACAGTTGAAGGCTCCAATGTCTAGTCTTAGCCAAGGCAAATGAGAGGCCTGGTTCCCTGTCAAATACCTCACCTGCTTTGTTTTTCTGGCTCCCTTGTCAAATATGTCAATAAGAGGTAACACCTGTCAAATGCAGTATGCTAGGCAAAGGAACAGCAGAAAAATGAAACTGCCTATCCCCTACTCTATAATACATGATCTCCTCACTCTACAGTCTACCCCTGCCCAATACATAAAGTGGTAACCCTCTCCAGGATAAAAAGTTTGTTTTTCTAAGTGGAAAGTTACCCCAGCTTTCTTGGAAAGTGTCTCTTTATGCAAAGCCTGTAGCTTTCTGAAGTATGTGGAGTCTAACTGTCGAGTTTCTTCCACCAGCTCCACCTAAAATAAATAAATAAAGCTTGTGACATCAGAGAATGTACAATTTGCTAGTAACAGTGGGCTGAAAAACAAATACAGTTAGCAATAAAGCAAATTATTTTCAAAGCAAAAGCAGAAAGATAACATAGTTTAAAAGATTAGCTACAGCAGGGTCACACTTCAAAAGGATGCAATACAAAAAGCATACATTTCTATGTAATGATATAGTGCCACCAAAGGTCATTCCTGCTTTCTGGAGGAATGTAAACTTACAAACAATGCAAATATATTGGTCACATTTCCAACTTTTATTCAATATAACATGATAATAGTCATGAAAGCAGATGCCACTAGCTTTAGGAACCAAATAATTCACAGAACAAGAAACGACCAGAGTCCATGTTGTCATTAGTATGTGAGCAAAGGCTTTAATGCTGTAGTAAGACAGGAGACTGTCAATCATCAGATAAAACCTCATAGCAGCTCTCTGTCTTCAGAGTTTGTAATGTACTGTTTCATACAGTCAGAAGAACAAGATCATTTTCTATTTCTCTATTGCAGGGGAAAACCAGCTTGACTGAAGAGCTGCCTGAGAACTTTCTGTATTTAATAGCTAGCTTTGGTAGTCTGCTGCGTTATTCTTTTTGGGAAAGAGTCTACAGAATACAGTCAGCTGGGCTTTTAGATAAGTCCTCATACTTCTAGAAGGAAGTTTCTAGAATTAAGAGAGATTTATTTTTCCTCCTACTAAAAACTGTACAATTTCTTTCATCCATTTTACAAGAATCACGACTAATGCTGAAACTTTTTGGTTTAGGGAAGTTAGTTATAATTCCAAACCTTTTTTTTTGAAACCATTGCATCCTCTATGGCATACATTATATTTAAAATAATGACTGGAGAGAATTCTTTTAAACTTCATCTGATATCCAAATTTTCCTACTGTAATAAATGCATTTTTGTAATACAAAGAATGCTATGCTAATTTTTCAGGACAAAGAGAAATCTAATTATTTTGGTCATTGAACTTAGTAAATCATAACAGTTGTTTCAGTCACGATCCAATAAGGTAACTCTTTCCAAGGTGTTTTGGTATTAATTTTGTATGACAATCTAAGAAGTTGTTGAGGAGATACGAAAAAAGAATAACAATGCAAAGGCAGCAGAGTTCCACCTGAAATGACCTCAGGTACACAGTACATGCATTAACTTAATATAAAAAGTATACATAGATGGTTTTAATTTGTGATTCAAAATAAATATTTAAATAAATGGCCTCCACCCATTAATAAAATAGTGAAAACGGTCAAGCATTGAGGCTTAAAATGACCTCTTTCAGGATGACAAAAGATGTGTTGAAACTTGTATCCAGTCAAGCAGTCTGACCTGAACATCTGGGGGTACTTTAAAATAGAAGTACCAAAGTCAGAGGATCTACTTTCCACAATACATATGAAACGTTTATGTTTACCATGCGTGTGATATTAACTGAAACTCATCTAGCATAAAATGAAATAGGCATTTCTGTTAATCAAAATTAAGGCTACTGCTGAAAAGTAGCAAGAAAGGCATATTTACTTATTCACAGGAAACCAAAACTCAGATTTCTCTACTCTGACATACTTGTACAGAGAGCAAAAAATGACATAAAGTCTTTCATTAGGCAACAATAAGAAAACTGGCAAAAAAAAAAAGTGATGCCACCGCACTCCAGCCTGGGCAACAGAGCGAGACTCCATCTCAAAAAAATAAAAAAAGAATAAAAAAATCAAGTGAGTAAATACTCTCCCTGCCCAAATTTTGAGGCTACCCAAATCTTAGCTCTAAATCTTAGGGCCACATGAGACCTTTTTCAGTTTTTCTCTTGTGAGTTAACAATGCTGCTTATCGTTGGCAGTAAACCTAACGGTTTTTTATTTTTATTTTTAGTTTTTTTTTTAATTTTTTTATTTTTCTTAGACCAAGTTTTGCTCTTGGTGTCCAGGCTGGAGTGCAATGATGTGATCTTGGCTCACTGCATCCTCCGCCTCCCGGGTTCAAGCAATTCTCCTGCCTCAGACTCCCGCGTAGCTGGGATTACAGACACCCGCCACCACACCCAGCTAATTTTTGTATTTTTAGTAGAGAAAGGTTTTCACCACGTTGGCTAGGCTGGTCTTGAACTCCTGACCTCAGGTGATCCACCAGCCTTGGCCTCCCAAAGTGCTGGGATTACAGGTGTGACTATTGTAGTAAATCTGAACGGTTTCACACTCAATTTATCAGTGGCACAGTACCTTTTTATATGCAATTTGGTCCGATTTTACCATCTTTGTCCATGGCTCAAGAAGGAGGAGAAGGATATATTCCTCTGCTGTGTCAAAAAGGTCTTCAAATGGTGGCTGTATTTTCATATAAATTTCTTTTTTCTTTTCCTGTTGGAGTCCAATGTCAAGAGTGGCAGAAGGAGCAACGTATGTGGCAAAAAGATACTGAAGGAGAAGAGGGAAGAAGGGAGAGGATGTTGAGAGAAGCCACAATGGTTAGCAGATACCTCAGTATAGGCATTTTTCAAAAACTAAGAGAAGGCAAATAAGCCAATGTGATATTTTTCTTGAAAATATGGGTAGAACTACTTAACACGAAGCAATGCATCTATTTGAAAGACTTTGTTTTTCCTTTTGTTTTCCAATTTCTTCATCAGTAATTAGTCAATTTTTCTCAGATTACAAAAATCTGAGGAAGCACTAAGTATTATTACGGTAAATTTGAGTTTATGTGCCTCTTTTTTTTCCTTTATGTTCACAACATTTCTAACACATTTGTGTTACTTTCCAAAGTGGCCTGAAATACTTTTTTTTGGAAACAGGAGGCAAGAATACACTAGGACTGAAAAGCTGGCTATTAGTCTTTTGGAGAAACAACAGACTACCTGCCCTACCAAATTGAGCTGCAGAGTTCTTAAGACTGTTGCTAATTATCCCTTTCTGCCATTAAGTCTTTCCATCTGGTATCCAATGCTGTTGAAGACAAAGAAAAGCACAAGAGTGAATGGAGGCCAGGTGCAGTGGCTCACGCCTGTAATCCCAGCACTTTGGGAGGCCAAGGCGGGTGGATCACTTGAGGTCAGGAGTTCAAGACCAGCCTGGCCAATATGGTGAACCTCCCCACCCCCTGTCTCTACTAAAAATACAAAAAGTAGCCAGGTGTGGTGGTGCACACCTGTAATCACAGTTACTCAGGAGGTTGAGGCAGTAGTAATTGCTTGAACCCGAGCGGCAGAGATTGCAGTGAGCCAAGATCACGATCATGCCACTGCACTCCAGCCTGCGTGACAAAGTGAAACTCCACCTCAAAAGAAAAAAAAAAGTGAATGGAAAGATATACGTAGAACCTCCAGCAAACCTGCCACAAATATCTGTTCCACTCTACTAATTGTCCTGTCTCTCAATAATAGTTACATATATCTGAGAAGTAATTTAATAACATTGTGTTTAAAAACTGTTTGCATACTGGACATTTTAAATCAAGTTTTACTAACAATCTCTAGTTAATTTGTACTTTATTTCAATTTTATTTCACATACTTAGAATTTGAACCTGATAATATCTAGACCAACTCAGAATAGACAGATACAGATATAAATTTGTACCAAACAGCAATAGTCTTATTTAAAATAATCTTTTAAAAGATGTAAAGGGTCCATGTTAACAACACAAGCATTTACTAAGTACTCCATCTACTGCATCTTAGACACTTGGCTAGGTGCTATGTATGCAAAGATTAATGAACAAGAGTCAATGCCTATTCTGAAGAAGCCAATTTGGTGGTGACATGGAGATGAATATCAATGGTTATAACAGGATGATAAGGGCTATAAGAGAGGTATATATTATAAATAAGATCTTCAATGATCTTTTAAGCTCGTCTCCCATTAATCATCTTCCAAATTTTACATTCAAATACAAATTTTCTATAATTTCCCTAAGTCTTGCTGTTTTGCCATTTTCATACCACTGCGCATATTGTTCCTTCCATCTTGGATGTCTACACTACCCTACATACCTTGTCTGCTTGATAAACTAATTTAGAGTTTAAAATCAACATGAGGCCGGGCACAGTGGTTCATGCCTGTAATCCCAGCACTTTGGGAGGCCGAGGCAGGCAGATCATGAGGTCAAGAGATCGAGACCATCCTAGCCAACATGGTGAAACCCCATCTCTACCAAAAATACAAAAATTAGCTGGGCATGGTGGTGCGCACCTGTAGTCCCAGCTACTCAGGAGGCTGAGGCAAGAAAATCGTTTGAACCCAGGAGGTGGACGTTGCAGTGAACCAAGATCATGTCCCTGCACTCCAGCCTGATGACAGAGTGAGACTCCATCTAAAAAAATTAAAAACCAACGTTGATTTCTCCTCCTCTAGGAAGCTTTCACTCACATTCTCTCCCAACAATCACACTTTCTGCTGCTATGCCTATCACTCTATAATGCAGTTATGTATCTATGTGTCTTCTCTTCTAGACTGAGATCCTTGAAGGCAAAGACTGTAGCCTATTCACTGGTGTATCTCCAATTCCTAGAACTGTTCTTGGCAGAAAGTAGATGCCATAAACATTTATTAAAATTTCCAAATCCCTAGAAAAGACTCATTTATGTATTGGACTAGGGAAGGAAATAATTCTAGAAACTCTTCAGCGAGAAGATCTTTTTTTTTTTTTTAAAGAGATAGGGTCTTGCTATGTTGCTCAGGCTGGTCTCGAACTCCTGGGCTCAAGCAATCTGCCCACCTTGACATCCCAAAGTGCTGGAATTAACAGGTGTGAACCACCATGCATGCCCTCCAGAAGATAAATGTTAAGCTAAATCTCTAAAGATAAGTTGGAGTCAATAATCAGACAATAGAGGAGGGGTGATGAAAGATGGCCCAAGCAGAAGCAAAACACAGGTCAATGCGTGGAGGCCTATGGGAGCTTTAAAACCTATGGAGAGATTTTAGGTTTCAAATAGATAACAATGGCTAAAGGAAAGAGGTGAATAAGAGAAGATACTTTAAAGGGAGGCAGAAACCAGAGCATGAATATGATCTTTTATCCTTTGTTAAGGAATTTGAATTTTTACCTAAAGATATAATGGGGAAACTTGTAAGGATTTTAACTGAGAAGTGACACTATTGGATACGATAGTTTGAGTAAGATCAATATTTGAAGCAGTTTGGAAGTTATTTCAATAGATAGACAAGAAATTACATGGGCACCTTCACCTCTTGTTGCTTTTTCGCAATAGCCTCTTAACTGGTCTTCCCAGACTACTCTTTGCTTTCTCACAGTCTATTCTTACCACAACAGACAGAAAAACCCCTTTGTGCAGCACTCCTCTGCTCAAACTCTCTAGCAGCTTCCCATCTCACACATAATAAAAGTCAAAATTCTTATAATTACCTATAAATGGAGTTTTTGGAAGTCTTGCAATGATGAGGAGACAAGGATTATAGTTCAGGACCTGTCAGTGGGGAAGTCCCTGTAAACATCCTAAGCTCTCAAAACACTCTGAGAGCAGGAATGGACTAGATATCGACTTCAGTCTCGAGTTTATAACGTGCCAAAAGAAAATAACTACCAACCTATAATTCTATATCTAGCAAAAACACCTTTCCAAAATAAAAACAAAATAAAGATGTTATAAATCAACAGACAAAAACAGAGACTTCATCACCAGAAGACCTGTACTAAATGAAATATTAAATGGAGGCTCTAGACAAAAGCAGGATGGATTAGAAAACAATGGAAAGTACAAATATGTGGGTAAATATCAATAAATATTTATTGTAAAATAAAATAATAATAATGAATAAAGTCAGAAGAAATAGTAAAAGAGCCTGAGAAATAGCAGTTAGAGAGATAAGAGGTAAACCAAGTCAGAGTAACGCTGCAGAAGCCAAATGAAAAGTTAGCTTAAAGACAGGAGACAGCAATAAATGGTGTTAAGAACATAAATTATATACATACATATATATATATATATAAAGACATTAAAGCAACAAAAGAATCAAAGATGCTGGTTAAAGTGCAATTGAAATGATCTACTGTGAGGTCCATGACATGTAGGAAAGCAAACAAGGTCAAAATCAGGGTAGTGATACAGTAATTTGCAGGGTAGAGTATCAGAGAACCAGTGATTAAGATAAGGGAGAAGGGCATATAGAGTAGTTAAAAGAGAATACTAAAGTTCAGAATATAATAGGCATTCAATAGATATTTGCTGAGTATATAAATGGGAGATGAGTGGCATTAAGCGAAACAGTGATTTGAAAGGGAAATTACACAGGTCAAGAATTTAAAGCTGGCAGGGTGTGGTAGCTGATTCTTGTAATCTCAGCACTTTGGGAGGCCAAGGTGGGAGAATCACTTGAGGCCAGGAGTTCGAGATTACAGTGAAATATGATGGTGCCACCATACTCCAGACTGGGTGACAAGAGTGAGGAGAGAGACAGAGAGAGAGAGAGAGAGAGAGACAGTGAGAGAGAGAGAAAGAAAGGAAAGAAACAGAGAGAGTTTTTGAAAGTAAACTAGTAAAAATAATGTCTTAGGTAAATTATGAAACTAAAGATTAAAATTATCAAATTAACAACATTTAAAAATGTAGGACTTGCTCCAATAATTCCAAATTCACTTAAAAGAAAAGAAAATTTAACAGCCTAAATTACTTACACTAAATATCAGTAGTCAGGCTAAATTAGGGCAGAAATACTTTTTTTAATTTTTTTTTCTTTTGCAATCCAAAATTATAGTTTAAAAAGATCTGATGTGCTACATATCAAATTCTCATATGTTAAGCATTCTGGTTAGTACAAGAAAAGTTCTCATATAGAAATCAGGATAACGTCTTTGTTTTTTTGTTTGTTTGTTTGTTTTTTGTTTTGTTTTGTTTTGAGACGGAGTCTTGCTTTATCGCCCAGGCTGGAGTGCAGTGGTGCGATCTCGGCTCACTGCAAGCTCTGCCTCTTGGGTTCATGCCATTCTCCTGCCTCAGCCTCCCGAGTAGCTGGGACTACAGGTGCCCACCACCACGCTTGGCTAATTTTTTGTATTTTTAGTAGAGATGGGGCTTCACCATGTTAGCCAGGATGGTCTCGATCTCCTGACCTTGTGATCTGTCTGCCTTGGCCTCCCAAAGTGCTGGGATTACAGGCATGAGCCATCACACCTGGCCTGATTTCCTTTTTTAAATGAGAACAGAGAAGAGGGTAAAAGTAGGAAAGAAGTTGAAATGGTGGCTGGGAAAACAATGACAGCTGTTAGGATTGTCAGCCTCTGGTGGACGCCTAAATCTACTTCCCTTCTCTTTTACTCTGTCTTGCCTTTACTCTTTCTGTTTTATCTTTAAGATTTAGTGCAACCTCAATTCCAAGAGATCATCTATCTGTGATTTAGATAGTCTAGTACTATATCTATACTATGGTGGACACTTCATGATGCCCTGTTGAAGCCAAGTTTCTGTATATGATTGTATTCAACTGCCTTGGGCTTTTACCTTCTTAAACTTTATGATTTTCTTCAGGATAAGTTTGTCTTTATTTTACCACTTACCATATTAATAGAACAACTTCCTCTCTCTGACCATAATTTTCATCTATTTGTATCTCTCACCAAGCTTTTCTTCACCTTCAGCACAATCTGAAGGTTATTCTTGTCCTCTAAATAAATCATGCACCAGCTGCTTTATCTTACTTTCTTAGACAATTGGGACTGAGAACTGTCCATTATTTCAACAATACTCTTACCAACATCCCTAATTCCTCCCCACTCTACCCTCAAGTTCCTAATAAAAACATCATGACTGACTCCATTACAAACAGACTTCAAAAACACTTAGCTGCAATCAAAAAGTTTGTTATATTTTTGCTTATTTCTAATCAATGCCATTTCCCATTTTAAAACTGCCATCCTATTTAATGCTCCCAACTGTATTCTTATACTTCTTCACTTTCAGTAGACTTTATCTTCCACGTAACTGGGAAAAACCACTGGTATAAATGCCCTCAACTTTCCTCTCAAGAGCTCTCTTCTAAATCTTTTTGTTTCTCTGATGTCTCAAAGGAAGACGTCTTTCCAATCCTAAGGCATTCAGGTGCACTCGACCATGTTCCTCCAGAGCCTGCAACACCAGTTATTTCCTTAGTGCCTTGTTTCTTTAATCTACCTCTCCATTGATTCCATTTGCTTCTTTATGCTACAAAGTTGTTGAAATCTAGTGCCTTTCGCATTCTAAAATGTTTTTTCTGACTCTGTTTTACCCCCTACTTCTTACCCTACTTCTCTCTTCCCTCTCTCTACAAGTCTCCATAGTCACTCCTCAATCTATGGAAGTCTAGCTTCCATGCCAATGACAATGATCTCAAAGATCACTAAAAATCACATAATCACCAATTCAATAGCTTCTTTCCTTAACCTTCATTCAACCTGATCCCTTATGCAGCTTTAATATTGCATAATATAATTATCTCCTCTCTCCTTTACTCTCTTTCCTCTGACTTCACCAACCCTTTCTCTTGATTCTCTCTCTGCCAATTTCTGCTTCTTCTCAGGCTCTTTGCTGATTCCTTTTCCTCCATTCCTCCCTTAAAAGATGACACTCACTAAAGTCCCATGCTCAACTTTAAGGTTGAGCTGAACTCAAAGGTTCCATGAACCTTCTCAGTTCATGCCCCTAGTTTCTCACAGGAGGCAAGCACTCCCTCACAGGAGTTTTGTACTCTGCACTCTATCACTTCTATGTTCTCTACCCTCATCTTCTTTTCGCCTTTCACTGAGCTTCTATTCATCCTAAAGACTCAGCTTCCATGGTTCCTGAAGTCTGGCTTAAGAATCCTTCCTGTGTGTTCCCATGGACCCTGTACTTTTATGTTTTTCCCATTGGACCCTACACTCTACAAAGACACTATGTCTACTTTGTTTATTACTGTATCCCTAGCATCTGGCATAATGTGAAATTTAGAGTAAGTAGATGAATGACAGACTTCACCTAGCTCCAAAAATTTAACAGTCAATCAATGTGGAAGAACTCCATATACTAATTACTAATAGCTTTAGACTGGATTTCTTTCCTGAACTCAAAACCCTTGCTTTTAGCAGCCTACTTGTTATAGCTACATGAGTATCTTCCAGACCCTCAAGGACTCAATAAGATGGCAAATTATCCTTTCCTAACTTCTAAAGCCTCTCCCTTCCTCCTGTGTTTCCAGGTTTCTTTTCTTTTCCTTTCTCTTCTCTTCTCTTCTCTTTTCTTTCTTCTTGAGATGGAGTCTCCCTCTGTCGCCCAGGCTGGAGTGCAGTGGCGTGATCTCAGCTCACTGCAACCTCTGCCTGCCAGGTTCAAGTGATTCTTGTGTGTCAGCCTCCTGAGGACCTGGGACTACAGGCACGCACCACCACGCCAGGCTAATTTTTGTATCTTCAGTAGAGACAGGGTTTCACCATGTTGGCCAGGCTGGTCTCGAACTCCTGATCTCAAGTAATCTGGCTGCCTTGGCCTCCCAAAGTTCTGGGATTACAAGCGTGAGCCACCGTGCCTGGCCTCCAGTTTTCATTAATAATACCCATTCACAGCACAATTTTTGACTCTTCCCTGCGCTCCCCTTTTTTATTCTCAAATGCAAATCCTATGACTTTAATCTCTTCAATGAAACAAGGAGAAACTAACAAAAACAAATACAAAAATATCAGGAGGAAATAAGTAGCATCACTTCCATCTCAAGAAACATCATAAAACTCACTACCTTTCTTCCTGACCTCACACTCATATTTTGCTCTAGCCATGGGGGTTCATGCATATTATTTAGCTATATAGTCTGTAGTCTCTAGGATCTATATCACTGGGACAGTCATGTGTCCCTACTCTGGTCTAAGCCTACTGTCTTTGCATAATTATTAATAGTTTCATTCTCAAAAGCATCTGTGTTTAGATGATAAATTATATGGTTCCTCCATATTTAATTGTCATCAGTTAAATTCTGAAATTTCTCTAAAACAAGACTTGACACATATTTAAAGCTGAAAATAAAGCAAAGAAAAGCAGAAGATGTTCCGTGATAAGAAAGAGACATTTGTCTAATTCTCAACCATATTAATTGAATAGTTATTCTCAAAATGCCAAAATCTCAAACAAGAAATATGTAATTTAGAACTTGGGTTGACGCTTCACAGACTTTCCTGTTAAAAATAAACAAACTAGAGAGGGGAGGGGAAGAAAAAAGAAATGAACTAAATGATTGCACCTGAATGTAGGTATTAATTTGCCCTTCCACTTTTTATTTTTTTGCTTCCTCACCACGTTTATTGAATTAATTTCTTTTTGTTCAAGAGTATCAACCCCCATCTGACAACCAGCATAATCCTTAAGAATAATACGCTCTCCTGCTGGGCGCGGTGGTTCACGCCTGTAATCCCGGCACTTTGGGAGGCCGAGGCAGGCAGATCACAAGGTCAGGAGATTAAGACCATCCCGCCTAACACGGTGAAACCCTGCCTCTACTAAAAATACAAAAAAATAGCCAGGCGTGGTGGTGGGCGCCTATAGTCCCAGCTACTCGGGAGGCTGAGGCAGGAGAATGGCGTGAACCCAGGAGGCCGAGCTTGCAGTGAGCCAAGATCGGGCCACTGCATTCCATCCTGGACGACAGAGGGAGACTCGGTCTCAAAAAAAGAAGAAGAAGAATACAGTCTCCCTACATCCCTGATTCCTTACCAGTCTTTTTTTTTTTTTTTTTTTTTAAACAGGGGCTTGCTCTGTCACCCACGCTGAAGGGCAGTGGCCTGATCTCGGCTCACTGCAACCTCTGCCTCCTGGGCTAAAGCAATCCTTTTGTCAACGTTCATCACCATGCTCCACTAATTTTTTAAAAATGTTTTGTAGAGACAAGGTCTCATTATATTGCCCAGGCTGGTCTCAAACTCCTAGGCTCAAGTGATCCTTCCCTCTTGGCCTCCCAAAGTCCTGGGATTACAAGCATGAGCCACTATGCCCAGTCCTTTATTGAAAAATCACAGAACTGGAAGCATTAAAAAGGGGCTTGTGAGGTCTTCCGATCCATGGCATCCCAAGCCTGCATTACACACATTTATTTTTTGTTGAAGTTGTCTCCACTGTTCCTCACCTCTCCAGGATGGTAGAGCCACATGTGGTTAAAGGAGTAAGGATGAGAAAACTGAATTCAGTTTGTCAATTCGTTATTAGCCCAAACAGTAAAATTATAGTACATTTAAACTGAATTATGATAATAAAATCTGAATATGTCTTTCTAATAATCCAAGGCAATCTATAAGTGGATAACTAACTTATAGATTGTTATAATCTATAAGTTATAGATTATAGATAACT